>NC_079193.1:179818770-180118770 GCF_029499605.1 Hyla sarda | reverse complement strand
AATTTTGGCATAAGGGGATTTCGTCCCCCAACCTGTGAAGAAAATATGCACAAATGACAGACACTAGTGTGTTGTGGCCAGTTCTCTATTTTTCCAGGAGTACCGTCATTGGACGGTTCTGTAGCGTGGACAGCGAGCGATGCACCAACCTGCATGTAACGCAGGGAGCCGCTAACTGTGGCTCTTGCCGCCTAGTATGGCGGGGTGCCGGCGCTGTCATATCCTGGGGGAAAGAGAGCGATGATTGGGTAACAGCACCCTTATATGGCAATGGGTAGGCTCATAGCTTATTGGTTCCACCAACTGTCAGTACCTTCACAAAGCGTTGTGGTACATCATGTGTCCCACTCACGTGACATGAAAGGTCCTTAAGCTTAACCTAACAGTAGACTTAGTAGTCATGTGACCTAAGGTTCTGGAAGTACTATACATATATATAAATTGCAGAAGAAAGAGGAGTCCAGCGTCCAGAAACTCGGAGGATAATATTTATTCACCAGATGGTCATAACAGGAACAGGGGGTACAGTGACGCGTTTCGGCTTTACAACAAAGCCTTAGTCATAGTCATAGTGTATGACTAAGGCTTTGTTGTAAAGCCGAAACGCGTCACTGTACCCCGTGTTCCTGTTATGACCATCTGGTGAATAAATATTATCCTCCGAGTTTCTGGACGCTGGACTCCTCTTTCTTCTGCTGTTCAATTGGGCGAGGTCCGCGCTCTGTCCGTGCGCACCTGGGGTGAGCTGAAGCATTGCTGTTTCTATATATATAAATTATATACAATTATATACTTTAAACACATAAAAGTAAAGAAGGAAGAGGTGACAAGGGGTTATCTCTCCAGGAAGATCCTACTGATATGCAGGAACTCTGACTTTGGGGACTTAGCACAAAAGTTACAGTACAACGTACGGTACCAGGACACCACAGTACATTGAGCCGGGCTCTGTGCACTGAGGATAAGCAGGGCTCTGTGCCCTGAGGACAAGCAGGGCTTTATACACTGAGGACAAGCAGGGCTCTGTACACTGAGGACAAGCAGGGCTCTGTACACTGAGGACAAGCAGGGCTCTGTACACTGAGGACAAGCAGGGCTCTGTACACTGAGGACAAGCAGGGCTCTGTGCAGTGAGGAGATGCAGGGCTCTGTGCAGTGATTCTTTGTGACATGTTCCAGCTCACACCCAGCCCATTTTGGCCTTAAAGGAGTACTTCACCACTAGACATCTTATCCTCTATCCAAAGAATAGTAAATAAGATGTCTGAATGCAGGGGTCCCACCGCTGGGGACCCCCGCGATCTCAGCTGCGGCACCCCAGACATCCGGTGCACGGAATCGAACTTCCCTCCGTGCCGGATGACTAGCGATGTGGAGCTGAGGCTTGTGACATCACCGTCACGACCCACTTGTGACGTCACGGCCATCACACCCTCTCCCATAGACTTGTATTGAGGGGGCGTGGTCATGACATCTTGAGCAGGGAGCGGCCATGACAACACGAGCCTCCAGTGCTGCACCCGATTCTCTAAACGAATGCCGGGTGCAGCAGGGATAGGGGATGAGATGTCTAGGGGGGGGAGTACACCTTCAACGACCCAGCTAATTTTCCTTTTCGCACTTTTGTTTCTTCCTCCTGCCCTTCTAAAAATAATAATGCTTTCAATTTTGCACCTACGGACCCATATAAGAGCATGTTTTTGCGTCACCAATTGTACTTTGTAATGACATCACTTATTTTTTAACGAAATCTGCGGCGTAACATAAAAAACGTATTTGTGGGGTGATATAAAAAAAACACCATTTTGCAAATTTTAGGGCTTCCGTTTCTACGCAGTGCACTTTTTGGTAAAAATGACACCCTATCTTTATTCTGTAGGTTTATACGGTTACAAGGATACCAAACTTTTGTAGGTTTTATTTTATTTTACTACTTAAAAAAATATATATATATAACTATATGCACCAAAATTAGTATGTTTAAAATTGTCATCTTCTGACCCCTATAACATTTTTTATTTTTTCGCATACGGGGCTATATGTCTGTTTATATTGGGACTTTTTGACAAATTTTCTTAATGGTATATGAAGTGACCAAAAGTGTACAGTTTTGTACTTTAGTGTTTCTTTTATGTGTACGCCATCAACCGTGCGGTTTGGCTAACCTTATATTTTGATAGTTTGGACATTAACGCACATCGCGGTACCACATATGATTACTTTTATTACATTTTATTTAACCCCTTAAGGACCATGGACGTACCCGTACGTCTAAGCACCCTGGTAATTAAGGACCAAGGACGTACGCGTACGTCCGTGGGAATTTCGGTCCCTGCCGCGCGCCGGATGGGGACCGAACGGGGGTGACTGCTGATATCTTGCTATTTGCGATTTGCGGCTATTCCGGGTCATACGGGTCTATGGTGACCCGGTGACCCGGAATATAACAGGGATCGCAGTTGTCCAAGACACCTACGATCCTCCTGAACTGATAGGAGTGAGGTGGCAAGGGTGCTACCCCTCCTATCCCTGCTATTGGTGGTCTAGACGCGACCACCAATAGCAGATCGGGGGCGGGGGGCTTTACTTTTGGTTTCCCAGTTCTGCCCATCCACAATAGGCGGGGCAGAACGGGGAACCGACAGAGGACCGGCGCCGACGTCCACTTACCCCGCGGGCGAGGCTGCAGGCGACCATCGGTGGAGGAGATCGGAGTCCGGCGATGTCGTGCGGCAGGCTCCCTGGATCCGACGGAAGCCGGTAAGTAGCAACATCTGGAGGGTACAGTTTGAGACCACTATACGGAGGTCTCTAAACTGTAACCCTTCAGATGTTGCAAAACTACAACTCCCAGCATGCCCAGACAGCTGTTTGGGCATGCAGGGATTTGTAGTTTTGCAACAGCTGGAGGGCCCCAGTTTGGAGATCACTGGCAGTGATCTCTAACTGTGGCCCTCCAGATGTTGCAAAACTGCAACTCGTAGCCTACCCAAACAGCAGTTTGCTGTCTTGGCATGCTGGGATCTGTAGTTTTGCAACAGCTGGATCTTTAAATTGTAGCCCTACAGATGTTGCAAAACTGCAAATCCCAGCATGGCCAAACAGCAAACAGCTGTCTCGCCATGCTGGGAGTTGTAGTTGCGTACCTTCAGCGGTTGCATAACTACATCTCCCAGCATGCCCTTCGGCGATCAGTACATGCTGGGAGTTGTAGTTTTGTAACAGCTGGAGGCACACTGGCTGGTAAATACTGAGTTACGTAACAGAACCTAACTGAAGGTTTTCCAACCAGTGTGCCTCCAGCTGTTGCAAAAGTACAACTCCCAGCATGTACTGATCGCCGAAGGGCATGCTGGGAGATGTAGTTTTGAAACAACTGGAGGTTTCCCCCCCCCCCCCCCCCCAATGTGAATGTACAGGGTACATTCACATGGGCAGGTTTCCAGTAAGTTTCCTGCTTCAAGTATGAGCTGCTGCAAATTTTTCGCCGCAGCGCATACTCCTAGCGGTAAGCTTACTGTAAACCGCCGCCAGTGTGAATGTACCCTAAAAACACTACACTACACTAACACAAAATAAAGGGTAAAACACACCCCTCACATAATGTAATAAGGGGTACATTGAGCATTTACGCCCCACAGGGGTCTGACAGATTTTTGGAACAGTGGTCTGTGAAAATGTAAAATTTGGGGAAAAACCAGCATTTTAGTGAAAAAAATGTTTTTCATTTACACATCCAACTTTAACAAACAGTCGTGAAATACCTGTGAGGTGTTAAGGCTCACTGTACCCCTTGTTACGTTCCTTGAGGGGTGTTGTTTCCAAATAGTATGCCATGTGGGTATTTTTGCTGTTCTGGCACCATAGGGGCTTCCTAAATGCGACATGCCCCCCCCCCAAAACCATTTCAGCTAAATTTGCTTTCCAAAAGCCAAATGCGACTCCTTCTCTTCTGAGCATTGTAGTTCGCCGCAGAGCCTTTTACGTCCTAACAATGGGTATTTCCATACTCAGAAAGGATGGGGTTACAAATTTTGGGGGGCATTTCCCATTACCTTTTATAAAAATGGTAAATTTGGGGGAAAAAACTGCACTTTAGTGGAAATTTTTTTTTTCATTTACACATCCGACTTTAACGAAAAGTCGTGAAACACCTGTGGGGTTTAAAGGCTCACTGGGCCCCTTGTTACGTGCCTTGAGGGGTGTAGTTTCCAAAATGGTATGCCATGTGTTTTTTTTTTTTTTTTGCTGCTCTGGCACCATAGGGTCTTCCTAAATGTGACATACCCCCCAAAAACCATTTCAGCAAAATTCACTTTCCAAAATCCCATTGTCGCTCCTTCCCTTCTGGACCCTCTACTGCGCCCGCCGAACACTTGACATACACATATGAGGTATTTCCTTACTCGAGAGAAATTGGGTTACAAATTTTGAGAGGATTTTTCTCCTTTTACCCCTTGTAAAAATTCAAAAACTGGGTCTACAAGGACATGCGAGTGTAAAAAATTAAGATTTTTAATTTTCTCCTTCATTTTGCTGCTATTCCTGTGAAACACCTAAAGGGTTAACACACTTACTGAATGTCATTTTGAATACTTTGAGGGGTGCAGTTTTTATAATGGGGTCATTTGTGTGGTATTTCTAATAAGAAAGCCTTTCAAATCCCCTTCAATCCTGAACTGGTCCATGAAAAATTCTGATTTTGAAAATTTTGTGAAAAATTGGAAAATTGCTGCTGAACTTTGAAGCCCTCTAATGTCTTCCAAAAGTAAAAACATGTCAACTTTATGATGCAAACATAAAGTAGACATATTGTATTTGTGAATCAAAATATAATTTGTTTAGAATGTCTATTTTCCTTACAAGCAGAGAGCTTCAAAGTTAGAAAAATGCAAAATTTTCAATTTTTTCATAAAATTTTGGAATTTTTCACTAAGAAACGATGCAAGTATTGACAAAATTTTACCAATAACATAAAGTAGAATATGTCACGAAAAAACCATCTCGGAATCAGAATGATAGGTAAAAGCATCCCAGATTTATTAATGCTTAAAGTTATTGTGCAAAAAACGCTCTGGTCCTATAGTGAAAATTGGCCTGGTCCTTAAGGGGCTAAAAATGGGAAAAGGGGGATTCAAACTTTTATTAGGAAGGAGTTAATTCACTTTTATTAACTTTTTTTAACACTTTATTTTTTTTAGTACCCATAGGGGGCTATACAATGCAATCTTTTGATTGCATATGCTGTTCATTGCTATGCTATGTTATCGGTGCTCTGCTGTTCCAGCCTGCTTAAGCCTCCTGGAGCAGCAGAGGACTTATTGGATGGCAAGGAGGCAGGAAAAGGCCCTCCCGCCATCCTATCAGCTGATCGGAACGATCCAGATGAGCTCAGCTAAGCTGCCGGGATCATTTTCATTGCGGCATCTAAAGTGTTATTGCCGAGAATCAGCCCGATCGGCAGTGCCCGGCATAAACCCTGGGTCCTGGCTGCTGATAGCAGTCGGGACCCATGGGGTTTGAAGAGTGCTCAGCTCTTGTGCACACTTCAAACTCTGGGAACAGGACGCATCCTTAACAGGTTAATGATTATATTCACAACTTGGTCTCTTTTTATATCTTTCTGATGGTATCGTAATGGCAGAAGTACGGTGTGCCGCCCTAATCTTCACCACACCCCTGTCTATATCTACATGGACTACCTGACCTGATAAGAGCAGCCTGCCTTCCTGACTAAGTGCACAGGGAACTTAGCCTACCAGTAGGGGAGAAAGATATAGCTAACTGGGTCAGAACATGGAGGCATAAACAACAGTCAGAGGATGATGAGAGATAAACTGCAAGGTGCAGAGCCACGACATGTCACATAGTAGCAGAATGAGTAAAAAGGTGCTGTCAGGTTCTGATTGAGATCCAAAAGCAAGAAGGATATGTCAGGTTCCAAATCAGAAGGCAGAGATGGAGAATCTGGAAAACAAAACAGGAGGTCAGTTAAACAGTAGATCACAAAAAAAAAACAAGTAAGGGTGCATGCACACTACATTTTTGCTATACAGTTCCCATATATGGTTTCAAGTTAAAAACCGTACGGAACCATATAGAAAACCGTGTGCATTAACTTAACATTGTAAACCGTATGTCAAACGCATCATCCGGTTTAGTCCGTTTTGCGTCTTATGTGGTTTTGTCTGTTTTTTTCCCCGGTACTCAAAACTGTAGACTGCCATGTTTTTTGGTCCGGGTGAAAAACCGTATTAAACCGTATGCGTTTTTTTTATAACATAGTAGTCACTGGGAACCGTACAGAACCGTATGTGCATACGGTTCCATCTGGTTTGCACCATACAGTTTTTGACTTTGCACAGTTTTTTTTCTGGGAATTTCAATCAAACAAAAGAAACTATATTCAAAATGGAGGGAAAAGTTAAAAACGTGTACTTTTTTTCTTAAAAAACGGATGCAACCATACATCAATTTTCAAACCGTATATGGTTTTTAACCATATACGGGTTGAAATTTGCACACACTTTTTGCTACAGTTTAGTCGGGTTTTGAGAATCAGTTTTTCATCAAAAACCTGATACGGAACTGTATTGCAAAAATGTGCTGTGCATGCACCCTAACACTTTTGACGTCGAAGTAGAGAAAACACAGCTAGCTACCTGTAACCAGCAGGTGTCCTGTTAAAGAACCCTTTCTGAAACAGTATGGGGCACCACGGCTGACTGTGATCAACCCCATAGCCTTGCTTTCTGATAGGTGAACCAGCTCCATTCTTAACTAGGCTGGCAATGATGGTAATAGAGTGACACACACAACGTTGAAACAAGCAGGTATATTACAGGTAAGCTGCAATGTGTTAAACTGTGTAATGCCGTATATGGTAGGTACTACTGCATTTATTCTCTCATTTGGACATGATGGGACATACAGATACACATCAGTAACCTAATTGTCAAGTTCTTCCTCCATGAATGCTGAATAATTAGCATAGAACATTTTGGTGAATGTTTGTTTCTTTATCTGGAATCAATCTGATCAATACCAAGATATTTATACGTTGTACTGTAACAGCTTGTTACATATGCTACAATTAGAATGGTGCTATCAAACAGTATCTACATAATCCTTATAAAATTATAAGGCAGACTGGATTATTCTATATTATGTAAAGCATATAATTGGGCTGGTGCATTAATATGATTTAGGGAATGTTTAAATTATTTCAAATTAATTGTATAGCTCATGAAGTATAATGATGGAGTCGAAAGAAATAAGACAGTATGTTGCCACACAGGTTGTTAATAAGCCTGCAATTAATTTAAATACATTGTATCCTACTGTGTTACTAGTTTACATCTCACAGTCGTCTGACCTTCTATTTGTAATGAAGCACTTCATGAAAAGGATTTACTACCATTATATTTAGAATTGTCCGTAGTAATCATTAGATTGTCCTATAGTAAATGTAACATCCCAGGAAAATATAGTCTGTGTACTTTATACACCTATTGTTACTACTATTTTATTTTGTAATAAATCCCCTTCCAACAGCATGTAGTTCCTCCTTCCCTGCCCGCAGGCTCTCGGTAAATGTTAACTAGTCTCTGTGTGAAACGGTAAACAGAAGACAAGGGGTAAAGGGTAAAGACAGTTGTAGTTTCTCTCCGTCAGTGTGGATGAGAATTATATGGGAGGGAAGAGGTCAAATCAAAGAGAAAATCTGATTGGTTTACTCACAGGAAGAGCCCGCCTACTCAGTAGGTGCAGATAATGTACATTTACAAAAAGCAGAGAGAAGGAAGTATTCCTGAAGGATTATGCAGGTTGCATTAAACATTTCTTTCTGCAGTATGCAAATTATACATCTACTACTGTATAAGGAATGATTTCAATTTGTTTCTTTTTGTATGTACACTTTAACCCCTTAAGGACCCAGCCCATTTTCACCTTAAGGACCAGAGCATATTTTGCACATCTGACCACTGTCACTTTAAGCATTAATAACTCTGGGATACTTTTTTACTTATGAATTAGATTATGAGATTGTTTTTTAGTGACATATTCTACTTTAACATAATGGTACATTTTCATCATTTCTTGGGGAAAAATCCCATAATTTCATGAAAAATTTGAAAATTTTGCATTTTTCTAACTTTGAAGCTCTCTGCTTGTAAGGAAAATAGACATACCAAATAAAATATATATTGATTCACATATACAATATGTCTGCTTTATTTTTGCATAATAAAGTTGACTTGTTTTTACTTTTGTAAGAAATCAGAGGGCTTCAAAGTTCAGCAGCAATTTTCCAATTTTTTACAAAATTTTCAAAATATAAATTTTTCAGGGAGCAGTTCAGTTTTGAAATGGATTTGAAGGGCCTTAATATTAGAAATACCTCACAAATGATCGCATTATAAAAACTGTACCGCTCAAAGTATAAAAAATTACATTCAGAAAGTTTGTTAACCCTTTAGGTGTTTCATAAGAATAGAAGCAAGGTGAAGAAGAATATTCAAAATCTCCATTTTTTACACTCGCATGTTCATGTAGATACAGTTTTTGAATTTTTACAAGGGGTATAAGAAGAAAAGGCCAACAAAATGTGTAACCCAATTTCTCTTGAGTAAGGAAATACCTCATATGTGAACGTAAAGTGCTCTGTGGGTGCACTAGAGGGCTCAGAAGCGAAGGAGCGACAATGGGATTTTGGATAGTGAATTTTGCTGACATGGTTTTTGGGGGGCATGTCGCATTTAGGAAGCCCCTATGCCATAACAGCAAAAAACAAAACAAAAACACATGGCATATTATTTTGGAAACTGCACCCCTCATGGCACGTAACAAGGGGTACAGTGAGCCTTAAGACTTTACAGGTATTTGATGACTTTTTGGTAAAGTCGGACATGTAAATGAATTTTTTTTCCCTAAAATGCAGTTTCTTCACCAAATTAAAATATTTTACAAGAGGTAATAGGAGAAAATGCCCCCCAAAAGTTGTAACCCCAAAAGAAATACCCCATGTGTGGACGTAAAGTACTTTGTGAGCGCACTACAATGCTTAGAAGAGAAGGAGCCACATTTGACTTTTTGAATTTTTTTTTTTGCTGAAATGTTTTTTTTTAGGAAGCCTCTATGGTGCCATGACTTTTTTGTTAAAGGGGTACGCCACTGGAAGAAAAAAAATTCCAGAAAGTTAAACAAATATGTAAATTACTTCTATTAAAAATCTTTAATCCTTCCCGTGCTTATCAGCTGCTGTATGCTCCACAGGAAGGTTTTTCTTTTTTCATTTCTTTTCCATCTGACCACAGTGCTCTCTGCTGACACCTCTGTCTATGTCAGGAACTGTCCAGAGCAAAAGAGGTATGCTATGGGAATGTGCTCCTACTTTGGACAGTTCCTCAAACGGACAGAGGTGTCAGCAGAGAGCACTGTGGTCAGACAGAACTGAAATTTTAAAAGAAAAGAACTTCCTCTGTAGTATACAGCAGCTGATAAGTACTGGAAGGATTAAGATTTTTTAATAGAAGTAATTTACAAATCTGTTTCACCCCTTAAGGACCCAGGGCATATGGGTACGCCCTGGCTCCCTGGTACTTAAGGACCCAGGGCGTACCTGTATGCCTGTGGGAGTTTCGGTCCCCTGACCGGGTGACTGCTGTTATCTATCAGTAGGCACCCCATGCAAACCCCATGTCAATTCAGACCGGCGATCTGCGGCAATTTTGGGTCATACAGGTCTCCGGTGACCTGGAAAATAAGGGGGATCGGGGGTGTCCAAGACACCCACGATCCCCCTGAAGCGATAGGAGTTAGGTGGCAGGGATGCCACCCCTCCTATCCCTGCTATTGGTCGGTCAGAAGTGACCAACCAATAGCAAAACGGTGGCGGGGGGGTTAAAGTTTGGTTCACCGTTCTTCCTACCCACAGTAATCTGGGCAGAACGGGGGAACTGTGGCATGACCGGCCGCAGTGGTGGAGGTCCCTTACCTGGCGGCGATCGGCGGCAACGATCCTCTCCCTGGTGCGGCGTGCAGAGGTGAGTTGCCTAGCAACATCTGGAGGGCTACAGTTCAGAGACCACTATACTATGGTCTCTAAACTGTAGCCCTCCAGATGTTGCAAAACTACAACTCCCAGCATGCCCAGACAGCTGTTTGCTGTTTGGGCATGCTGGCATATGTAGTTTTGCAAAAGCTAGAGGGCTACAGTTTGGAGATCACTGTTCAGTGGTCTCTAAACTGTGGCCCTCTAGATCTTGCAAAACTACAACTCCCAGCATGCCCACACAGCAGCTTGTTGTCTGGGCATGCTGGGATTTGTAGTTTTGTAACATCTGGAGGGCCACAGTTTGGAGATCACCGTGCAGTGGTTTCTAAACTGTGGCCTTCTAAATCTTGCAAAACTACAACTCTCAGCATGCACGAACAGCAAACGGCTGTGTCGGCATGCTGAGAGTTGTAGTTGCATACCTCCAGGTGTTGTATAACTACATCTTCCAGCATGTCCCTCGGTTATCAATACATGATGGGAGTTGTAGTTTTGCAACAGCTGGAGGCACACTGGTTGGAAAATACTGAGTTAGGTAACAGAACCTAACTGAAGGTTTTCCAACCAGTGTGCCTCCAGCTGTTGCAAAAGTATAACTCCAGTGCATGCTGAGAGTTGTCATTTTGCAACAGCTGGAGGTTTGCCCCCCCCCCCATGTGAATGTACAGGGTACATTCACACAGGTGTGTTTACAGTGAGTCTCCTGCTTCAAGTTTGAGCTGCGGCAAATTTTCTGCCGCAGCGCAAACTCCCAGCAGGAAACGCACCGTAAACCCCTGCCAGTGTGAATGTACCCTAAAAACACTACACTACACTAACAAATAATAAAGGGTAAAACATTACATATACACCCCCTTACACTGTCCCCCCCAATAAAAATGAAAAATGTATCGCATGGAAGTGTTTCCAAAACGGAGCCTCCAGCTGTTGCAAAACAACAATTCCCAGCATTTCCGGACAGCCACTGACTGTCCAGGCTTGCAGGGAGATTAGCAACAACTGTAGGCACCCTGTGGGAATCACTGGTATAGAATACCCCTATGTCCACCCCTATGCAATCCCTAATTTAGTCCTCAAATGCGAATGGCGCTCTCTCACTTCGGAGTCCTGTCGTATTTCAAGGAAATAGTTTAGGGCCACATATGGGGTATTTCTATACTCGGGAGCAATTGCGTTACAATTTTTTTTCTCTCCTTTTACCCCTTATGAAAAGGTAACATTGGAGTCTACACGAGCCTGTTAGTGTTAAAAAAAAAAAAACAATTACACTAACATGCTGGTGTTGCCCCATACTTTTTATTTTCACAAGAAGCAAAAGGAAAAAAAGAACCACAAAATTTGTAACGCAATTTCTCCTGGGTACGGAAATACCCCATATGTGGTCGTAAAATTCTCTACGGATGCACAACAAGGCTCAGGAGTGAGAGAGCGCCATGTACATTTGAGGCCTAAATTGGTGATTTGCACAGGGGTGCTGATTTTACAGCGGTTCTGACACAAACGCAAAAAAATAAATACCCACATGTGACCCCATTTTGGAAACTAAACCCCTCATGGAATGTAACAAGGGATATAGTAAGCCTTAACACCCCACAGGTAATAATTAATGAACTTTCGTTAAAGTTGAATGGGAAAATGAAAAAAAAAATGTTACTAAAATGCTGGTGTTACAATAAATATTAGATTTATATAGGGAAAATAGGAAAAAAAAGCCCCCCAAAATGTGTAACCCCATTTCTTCTAAGTAAGAACATACCCCATATGTGGATGTAAAGTGCTCTGCGGGCAAACTAAAATGCTCAGAAGAGAAGGAGCACCATTGGGCTTTTGGAGAGAAAATTTGTCAGGAATTTAAGGCCACGTGTGTTTAACTCCTTAAAGGGGTACTCCGGTGAAAACCTTTTTTCTTTTAAATCAACTGGTGGCAGAAAGCTAAACATATTTGTAAATTACTTCTATTAAAAAATCTTAATCCTTCCTGTATTTATAAGCTGCTGAATACTACAGAGGAAATTCTTTTCTTTTTGGAATGTTCTCTGATGACATCACGACATCTCTCTGCTGATGTTATAATAATAATAATTCTTTATTTATAGTTGTCCTTAGTGAGATTTGAACCCAAGGCCCCAGCACTGCAAGGCAGCAGTGCTAACCACTAAGCCACCATGCTGCCGTTAGCATACATCTGCTATGCATCTGCTATGCATCTGCTATGCATGGTTGCTAAAATGGACAGAGATGTCAGCAGAGAGCACTGTGCTCGTGATGTCAATAGTGTTCCAAAAAGAAAGGAATTTCCTCTGTAGCATTCAGCTAATAAGTACTGGAAGGATTAAGATATTTTAATAGAAGTAATTTACAAATATGTTTAAATTTCTACCACCAGTTGATTTAAAAGAAAAAAGGTTTTCACCAGAGTACCCCTTTAAGGACCCATGACGTACCGGTACGTCATGAGTCCGCTCCTGAACTATAATGCGGGGCCACGGCATGGCCCCGCGTCATAGCGGGTCGGGCCCAGCCTCTAACAATGGCCGGGACCCGTGGCTAATAGCGTGCGGCATTGATCGCGGTGCCGCGCGCTATTAACCCTTTCACTTTGAACGCCGCGTCTAAAGTGAAAGTGAAAGCATGCCGGTTAGCTCAGGGAGCTGTTCGGGATAGCCACGGCGAAATCGCAGCATCCCGAACAGCTTACAGGACAGCTGGAGGATCCCTACCTGCCTCCTCGCTTTCCGATCTCCGAATGACTGCTCAGTGCCTGAGATCCAGGCATGAGCAGTCAAGCCGCAGAATCATCGATCAGTGGTTTCTTATGAGAAACCAGTGATCAATGTAATAGATCAGTGTGTGTGCAGTGTTATAGGTCCCCATGGGAGCTATAACACTGCAAAAAAAAGTGAAAAAAAAGTGAATAAAGATCATTTAACCCCTCCCTATTAAAAGTTGGAATCATCCCCCTTTTCCCATGAAAAAAAAACAGTGTAAATAAAAATAAAAATAAACATATATGGTATCGCCGCGTGTGGAAATGTCCGAATTATAAAAATATATCGTTACTTAAACCGCTCGGTCAATGGCGTACGCGCAAAAAGATTCCAAAATCCCAAATAGTGCATTTTTGGTCACTTTTTATATCATGAACAAATGAATAAAAAGCGATCAATAAGTTCTATCAATGCAAAAATGGTACCGCTAAAATCTTCAGATCACGGTGCAAAAAAATGAGCCCTCATACCGCTCCATACGCGGAAAAATAAAAAGTTATAGGGGTCAGAATATGACAATTTTAAAGTATTAATTTGCCTGCATGTATTTATGATTTTTTCCAGAAGTACGACAAAATCAAACCTATATAAGTAGGATATAATTTTAATTGTATGGACCTACAGAATAAAGATAAGGTGTCATTTCTACCAAAAAATGTACTTCGTAGAAATGGAAGCCCCCAAAAGTTACAAAACAGCGTTTTTTTTTTCATTTTTGTCTCACAATTATTTTTTTTTCCGTTTCGCCGTAGATTTTTGGGCAAAATTACTGATATATTCATACAAAGTAGAATTGGTGGCACAAAAAATAAGCCATCATATGGATTTTTTGGTGCAAAATTGAAAGAGTTATGATTTTTTAAAGGCAAGGAGGAAAAAATGAAAATGCAAAAACGGAAAAACCCTCTGTCCTTAAGGGGTTAAAAAGCCCCCCATGGTGCCAGAACAATGGCCCCCCCACATGTGACCCCATTTTGGAAACTACACCCCTCACAGAATTTAATAAGGGGTGCAGTGAGCATTCACGCCCACTGGCGTTTTACAGATTTTTGGAACAGTGGTCCGTGAAAATGAAAAATGAAATCACACTGTCCACTCAGGAAGCAACAGTGATTGACAATCAATCTCACATGCTGTTGTGCAAATGGAACAGGCAACATTTGGAAATTATAGGCAATTAGGAAGACACCCCCCAATAAAGGAGTGGTTCTGTAGGTGGTGACCACAGACCACTTCTCAGTTCCTATGCTTCTTGGCTGATGCTTTGATCCTTTTTTAATGCTGGCAGTGCTTTCACTCTAGTGGTAGCATAAGACGGAGTCTACAGCCCACACAAGTGGCTCAGGTAGTGCAGCTCGTTCAGGATGGCATATCAATGCAAGCTGTGGCAAGAAGGATTACTGTGTCTGTCAGCGTAGTGTTCAGAGCATGGAGGCGCTACCAGGAGACAGGCCAGTGCATCAGGAGACGTAAAGGAGGTCGTAGGAGGGCAACAAACCAGCAGCAGGACTGCTACCTCCGCCTTTGTGCAAGGAGGAGCAGGATGAGCACTGCCAGAGCCCTGCAAAATGACCTCCAGCAGGCCACAAATGTGCATGTGTCCACTCAAACGGACAGACTCCATGAGGGTGGTATGAGGGCCCGTCGTCCACAGGTGGGGGTTGAGCTTAAAGGGGTTGTGCGCTGCCCTGCCTTTCGGAGCTCCGCTTGCTGCGTCCAGAAGTTCATTACTCCAAACGCTGTGTGTGGGCTTCCGTGTCCGCGGTCGCCCCCTCGTGACATCACGCCCGGCCCCTCGTGACGTCACGCCCGCCCCCTCAACTAAAGTCTATGGGAAGGAGACGTGACAGTGGTTGCGTCCCCTTCCCATAGACTTTTGTTGAGGGGGCGGGTGTGACGTCACGAGGGGCCGGGCGTGACGTCACGAGGGGGGCGGCCGCGAACACGGAAGCCCGCACACAGCGTTCGGAGTAATGAACTTCTGGATGCTGCAAGCGGAGCTCCGAAAGGCAGGGCAGCGCACAACCCCTTTAAAGCCGAACACTGTGCAGGACTTTGACATTTGCCAGAGAACACCAAGATTGGCAAATTTGCCACTGGTGCCCTGTGCTCATCACAAATGAAAGCAGGTTCACACTGAGCACATGTGACAGACGTGACAGAGTCTGGAGACTCTGTGGAGAATGTTCAGCTACCTGTAATATCCTCCAGCATGACCAGTTTGGAGGTGGGTCAGTAATGGTGTGGGGTGGCATTTCTTTGGGGGCCGCACAGCCCTCCATGTACTTGCCAGTGGTAGCCTGACTGTCATTAGGTACCCAGATGAGATCCTCAGAACCCTTGTGAGACCATATGCTGGTGCGGTGTGCCCTGGGTTCCCCCTAATGCAAGACAATGCTAGACCTCATGTGGCTGGAGTGTGTCAACAGTTCCTGCAAGAGGAAGGCATTGATGCTATGGACTGGCCCACATATTCCCCAGACCTTAATCAGGTTGAGCACATCTGGGACATCATGACTCGCTCCATCCACCAACGCCACGTTGCACCACAGACTGTCCAGGAGTTGGCGGATGCTTTAGTCCAGGTCTAGGAGGACAACCCTCAGAAGACCATCCGCTACCTCATCAGGAGAATGTCCAGGTGTTGTAGGGAGATCATACGGGCACGTGGAGGCCACACACACTTCTGAGCCTCATTTTTACTTGTTTTAAGGACATTACATCAAAGTTGAATCAGCCTGTAGTGTGGTTTTCTGCTTTGATTTTGAGTGTGACTCCATTTCCAGACCTCCATGGGTTGATAAATTTGATTTCCATTGATAATTTTTGTGTGATTTTGCTCTCAGCACATTCAACTATGTAAAGACGAAAGTATTTCATATGATTAGTTCATTAATTCAGATCTAGGATGTGTTATCTTAGTGTTCCCTTAGCGTTTTTTTGAGCAGTGTATGTAAAGATTACCTGCAACTCCTTATTAGCAGTATGATGAACACAATGGTTCACTATCAACCTGCTGCTGAATTTTTCGGGTTGGCAAAGTTTTTATAGTTGGTAATTTAACTGAGGAACCTTACCGATTATGCACAAAAAGATAAGGGAAAAGGTATTTATAAAGTCTTTGGTTGAAAAAGTGTGCACTCGGGTAAGTGCATGGGCTTGGGAGGAAGCAGCAGAGGACCCAGGAGATCTTCAGTGGAGAGAAGGACATAGAAAAGAAGGAGGGGTGTGTGAGATGCCAGACAGTATTCTATGTAGGGAATAATAGGAATGGGCAATATGGTGGCCCTGAGGTGAGCGTGTCTTGACATGTGGATGTTATAAACTTTTATTGGTGATTTATTCATAAATCACGTGATATTTTCACAAAATAATCCTTAAGGATAATTTTTTTTTTTACATTTGAAATTTTTCTTATGCCTGTGTTTAGAAACTGTTTTTGTAAGAGCTCATAGTAAAAATGAAATATGATCAATGTGAAAATGAAACAATACTGGAAAAAAGCAGACATTTATATTACAAAAGTAAAATAAAATAAATGTATGTTTCCTGAAATCGAAAAACTGGAAAAAAAATATTTTTCACTAGTGTGTTTTGAAATGTCTTATACAGCTCTTCTCTTTTTTTGCATTGTCTGGATTTCTTTCGAGCCACAAAGCACCTTGCTATGCAACACTGGCTTAAGACAGTATCAATCTTTATAAATGCTTTTATTGCAACTTAGATGCAATTTCATCATGCCCTGTAATTAGATGTCATGCCCTAAAGCTGAGCTGACTAAGACTTTATAGAAAGGTAAAACACTTCACTGTTTCTAAGTGAAACCAATTTCTTATGGACACTGTCTCTAAAATGCTCTTTTGCTACCAAATTTGATCAAAATGAGTAGGACTAAAAAAAAATACCTATTCATTTCAGTTCATGTTCAACAGACCCAAAATGCATTTTTTTCTGAAAATATCTATGATTTTTGGTTTATTAAACTCTAATTTTTTTTTGAGTTTTATGAAAACAAATCAGCAAACAAGAAGTGCCGATTTATTGAAAGCCAATAAATATTGATACTTCTCAGCAATAGTACCCTGCTTACTTTGTATATAAATTATAATTAAATACAAGAAATATGTTGCTAATAACAGTAAATGGAATTTTGGAAAATCCTTAAAGCATACCTCTAGTGGCCATACACTTCTGAATGGCTTCGGATCTGCACTTCTGTAGAAATTCAACTTCTAATCTTCACTTGCTGGCTTACACTCTATTCATTTCAATGAGTAGTAGAATAGGAAAATAGAATCACTGCACCCCTTTACTAATTTCCCACTTTATAGATATAATATTATTAAAATTTGAATAGAGGGAACTTACTAGTTAATACCATTCTCTGATTATAGGTGCATTCAAGCAAAAAGTCTCTGCGAGACTTCAGAGACCAGAGACCCGATATGATCAAGAGTATTTAGCTTAGGATGCAGACCGCATTACGTTCCGCTTCCCTATCGGACAAGAGATTAGTCCATTTCTTTGTATAGAGGTCTATGCAAAGAAATGTACAGGTCTTTTGGCTGGCCAGGGAACGGAGCGCAATGGTGCCCACTTCCTCAGCTAATAACTCACAATCACAGCAGGTCTCAATAGTGAGACTTGGCACTATCAACCAGCGCATCCCAATAGTGAGACCTGGCACTATCAACTAGTGATGAGCAGCAGGGGTCATATTCGAATTCGCAATATTTCGCAAATGTATTGACAATTATTCGTCCTATGTTCGTGAAATTCACATATTCGCTATGTTCATTCACTTTTATTCCATGCAAAAATTTGAATGGAAAAATTGCATAAAATTCACATAAAAATTTGCATGTGAAAAAAATGAAAATTCACATGGAAAATTTGCATAAAAATTTGCATGGGAAAAAAACTAATATTCGTCATTACGAATATATAGCACTATATTCTAAATATTAGCAAAATCGCAAATTGCCGATATTCGCAATAAAAATTAGCATTACGAATATTCGTGCTCAACACTACTATCAACCTGCGGGTCCCAATAGAGAGAACTGGTGCTATCAACTGATACATTAACACTTCAAGAAGGAAAGGTCAGCAAACAATGACAGAGCATTAAAAAATCTACAACAAAATACTAAACATGAAGAACTACTGGTGTTCAAAGTTTATACTGCACTGCTCAAAAAAATTAAGGGAACACTAAGATGACACAAAAATGACAAACAATTATCAATGGAAATTTATCAACCCATGGAGGTCTGGATAAGAGTCACACTCAAAATCTTAGTGGAAAACCACACTACAGGCTGATCCAACTTTGATGTAATGTCCTTAAAACAAGTCAAAATCAGTCTCAGTAGTGTATGTTGCCTCCACATGCCCATATGACCTCCCTACAATGCCTGGGCATGCTTCTCATGAGGTGACAGATGGTCTTCTGAGGGATGTCCTCCTAGACCTGGACTAAAGCATCCGACAACTCCTGGACAGTCTGTGGTGCAATGTGGCATTGGTGGATGGAGCAAGACATGATGTCCCAGATGTGCGGGCAAGTCCATAGCATTAATTCCTTCCTCTTGCAGGAACTGCTGATACACTCCAGGCACATGAGATCTAGCATTGTCTTGCATTAGGAGGAACCAAGGGCAAACCGCACCAGCATATGGTCTCACAAGGGGTCTGAGGATCTCATCTCCTTACATAATGGCAGTCAGGCTACCTCTGGCAAGCACATGGAGGGTTGTGCGGCCACCCAAAAGAAATGCCACCCCACAGCATTACTGACCCACCACCAAACTGGTCATGCTGGAGGATGTTGCAGGCAGCAGAACATTCTCCATGGCATCTCCAGACTCTGTCACGTCTGTCACATGTGCTCAGCGTGAACCTGCTTTCATCTGTGAAGAGCACAGGGCACCAGTGGCGAATTTGCCAATCTTGGTGTTATTTGGCAAATGCCAAACGTCCTGCACGGTGTTGGGCTGTAAGCACAACCCTCACCTTTGTATGTTGGGCCCTCATACCACCCTCATGAAGTCTGATTCTGATCATTTGAGTGGACACATGCATATTTGTGGCCTGCTGGAGGTAATTTTACAGGGCTCTGGCAGTGCTCCTTTTGCTCTTCCTTGCACAAAGGCAGAGGTAGCGGTCCTGCTGCTGGGTTGTTTCCCTCCTATGGCCTCCTCCACGTCTCCTGATGTACTGGCCTGTCTTCTGGTAGCTCCTCCATGCTCTGGACACTATGCTGACAGACACAGCAAACCTTCTCGCCACAGCTCGCATTCATGTGCCATCCTGGATGAGCTGCACTACATAAGCCAATTATGTGGGTTGTAGACTCCGTCTCATGCTACCACTAGAGCGAAAGCACCGCCAGCATTCAAAAGTGACCAAAACATCAGCCAGGAAGCATAGGAACTGAGAAGTGGTCTGTGGTCACCACCTGCAGAACCACTCCTTTATTGGGGAGTGTCTTGCTAATTGCCTATAATTTCCACCTGTTGTCTGTTCCATTTGGATAACAGCATGTGAAATTGATTGTCAATAAGTGTTGCTTCCTGATTGGACAGTGTGATTTCACAGAAGTGTGATTGATTTGGAGTTACATTGTGTTGTTTAAAGGGGTACTCCGGTGGTCAATGTGTTTTTCCGTTTGTGACTTACCCTATTTGTTCTGTTTCATTTCTATTCTTGTTGATTAGGCAACTCTATTTCCATTCTTTGTTGTCTTCTTATCGCCCACTTTGTTTTCCTATCTTTGCTTCAATTTCCTGTTTCTTGCTGTGCTGAAAACTACAAATCCCAGCATGCCACATGCCTTGCTGGTTTGGGGCGGCTCCTTTATTTTTTGTTTGTTTGTTCCGCCCTTTACCCATCCTACTATTTTCCCGGGTTGGCCCCCTTATACACAGCAAACTAATATAAATCAGCCTTGGTTGGGATACACTGTCATACACACACAAAAGGGACTACAGCTCCCAGCATGTGTCATTCAGGAGTCTTCAGTCTGTGGTATAACAGCAGCATGCTGCCTCTGTAGTCTCCTGGGGGTTGTAGTTTACCACACCTCTGTAGGGCATATACCAGTGTTTCCCAACCAGGGTGCCTCCAGGTATTGCAAAACTACAACTCCCAGCATGCCCTGACAGCCTTTGGGCATGCTAGGAGTTGTAGTTTTGCAACAACTGGAGGCATACTGGTTGGGAAACACTGGTGTAACATGATGTGTATGCTGAATAGGCTAGAACAGTGTTTCCCAACCGGTGTGCCTCCAGCTGTTGCAAATCTACAACTCCCAGCATGCCCAAAGTCTGTCAGGGCATGCTGGGAGTTGTAGTTTTGCAACAGCTGGAGGCACACTGATTTGTAAATACTAGCATACACACACACAATAGGGACTACAACTCCCAGCATGTGTCATTCAGGAGTCCCTCCTCCCCCTTCACATATAGAGGTCATTCCCAGTATGAGATTTATTCCCCTGCAGTCCATACATCCCCAGCCCTTGCACCTTGCCATCCTCCCCTTCAGATAACACACTTATCTTATCTGTATTTTTTCTCCTGTGCAGACCTGCGTCCTTAGAATACAGAGCAGGGGGGAGGGGAGGTGAGGTGAGGAGCTATGTACTCAGCTGGATGAGATGAGGGGGCGTGGCTTATTTCTCTCATGCAGATAGAGAAAAAAAAATGCTAAGACATCTTGTCCACAACAGACTCAGGACTGTGGACAACAGTAAAAGAAAACCCTCTGAACTACAGAACTTCCTGCCCAACAAACAGGTAAGCAAAACACACACATGCTGCCAAAACATATAACACATGTATATTGCAAAAAAACAAAAATTACAAAGAAGATGCCATATAGTCAAAAAAAATTACATCCAGAGTACCCCTTTAAGTGTTCCCTTTATTTTTTTGAGCAGTGTCTTTACTGAAAGTTCACAGACTCTTTTATACCTGATTAAGTAAGTAGAGTGCAAATGGTAAATATTGTCTTGTAAAGCAATATTTTTTTTTGCTTGTTTAATATATTTTATGTGCATAAAATAAGTACAGTGGGGATCAAAAGTTTGGGCACTGCAGGTAAAAATTTGCATTAATGTGCATAAATAAGCCAAGGAAGGATGGAAAAATCTCCAAAAGGCATCACATTACAGATTAGACATTCTTATAATATGTCAACAAACGTTAGATTTTATTTCCATAATTTACAGAAAACAAAAAATGGCGTCTGCAAAAGTTTGGGCACCCTGCAGAATTTATAGCATGCACTGCCCACTTTGCAAAGCTGAGACCTGCCAGTATCATGGATAGTTCTCAGTCATCATCTGGGAAGAAAAGGTGATGTCAATCTCAAAGGTTTTAAATGCCCAGACTCATCTGACCTTGCCCCAACAATCTGCACCATGGGTTCTTCTAAGCAGTTGTCTGGAAATCTGAAACTGAAAATAGTTGACACTCACAAAGCTGGAGAAGGCTATAAGAAGTGTCACGATTCGGCTTACAGGTAGTGGATCCTCTGTGTCAGCGAGGGATTGGCGTGGACCGTGCTAGTGGACCGGTTCTAAGAGGCTACTGGTTTTCACCAGAGCCCGCCGCAAAGCGGGATGGTCTTGCTGCGGCAGTAGCAACCAGGTCGTATCCACTAGCAACGGCTCTACCTCGCTGACTGCTGAGAAGGCGTGGGACAGAAGGACTAGGCAGAGGCAAGGTCAGACGTAGCAGAAGGTCGGGGGCAGGCGGCAAGGTTCGTAGTCAGGATGGGTAGCAGAAGTTCAGGTACACAGGCTTTGGACACACTAAACGCTTTCACTGGCACAAGGCAACAAGATCCGGCAAGGGAGTGCATGGGAGGAGATCAGATATAGCCAGGGAGCAGGTGGAAGCCAATTAAGCTAATTGGGCCAGGCACCAATCATTGGTGCACTGGCCCTTTAAGTCTCAGAGAGCTGGCGCGCGCGCGCCCTAGAGAGCGGAGCCGCGCGCGCCAGCACATGACAGCAGGGGACCGGGACGGGTAAGTGACCTGGGATGCGATTCGCGAGCGGCCGCGTCCCGCTGTGCGAATCGCATCCCCAACGGCCAAGACAGTGCAGCGCTCCCGGTCAGCGGGACTGAACGGGGCGCTGCAGGGAGAAAGACGCGGTGAGCGCTCCGGGGAGGAGCGGGGACCCGGAGCGCTAGGCGTAACAGTACCCCCCCCCTTAGGTCTCTCCTTCTCTTTGTCCGGTAACTGCCTCCCCTGGGATGAGGACACCGGGAAAGAATGGAGGGTTTCCCCAACGGCAGGCAGTACAGCAGGAGTGGGAATGGGGAGGGAGGGCAGAGGGCGAGGCCTGGCACGGGGCAGTGTGACACCAGGACGGGGGCCATGGAGAGGCACAGAGGCTTGCCTGACGGGACTGGGAGGGGGGGAGAGGCACTTCCTGTGGCAGGCAGAGTCCCAGTTCCTGATCTCCCCGGTGGTCCAATCAATGGTGGGGGAATGAAGCCGGAGCCAAGGCAGACCGAGGAGGACCTCAGAGGTACAGTTGGGGAGAATGAAGAACTCAATCCTCTCAAGGTGGGGTCCAATAGACATGAGGAGGGGCTCTGTGCGGTAACGCACGGTGCAGTCCAATCTGGCTCCGTTGACCGCGGAAATGTAGAGCGGCTTGACGAGACGGGTCACCGGGATGCTGAATTTATTAACAAACGACTCCAAAATAAAATTTCCAGAGGCACCGGAGTCCAAGCAGGCCACGGCTGAGAGGGAGGAGTTGGCTGAAGAAGAAATCCGCACGGGTACCGTGAGACGTGGAGGAGCAGACTTGGAACCAAGAGACGCCACACCCACGTGAGCTGGGTGCGTGCGTGCGTTTCCCAGGCGTGGAGGACGGATAGGGCAATCCACCAAGAAATGCTCGGTACTGGCACAGTAAAGACAGAGATTTTCTTCCCTACGGCGATTCCTCTCTTCCTGGGTCAGGCGAGACTTATCCACTTGCATGGCCTCCTCGGCGGGAGGCCCAGGCGTAGATTGCAACGGATACTGTGGGAGAGGTGCCCAGAGATCTAAGTCTTTTTCCTGGCGGAGCTCTTGGTGTCGCTCAGAAAAACGCATGTCAATGCGGGTGGCCAAATGGATAAGTTCTTGCAGGTTGGCAGGAATCTCTCGTGCGGCCAGCACATCCTTGATGCTACTGGATAGGCCTTTTTTAAAGGTCGCGCAGAGAGCCTCGTTATTCCATGATAACTCGGAAGCAAGAGTACGAAATTGGATGGCGTACTCGCCCACTGAAGAATTACCCTGGACCAGGTTCAACAGGGGTGTCTCGGCAGAAGAAGCTCGGGCTGGCTCCTCGAAGACACTCCGGAGTTCAGTGAAGAAGGCCTGGACTGTGGCTGTGGCAGGATCATTGCGGTCCCAGAGCGGTGTGGCCCAAGACAAGGCCTTTCCTGAAAGAAGGCTTACTACGAACGCCACCTTAGACCGTTCTGAAGGAAACAAGTCCGACAACATCTCCATATGCAGGGAACACTGAGACAAAAATCCACGGCAGAGTTTAGAGTCCCCATCAAATTTGTCCGGCAGGGACAAGCGGAGGCTAGGAGCGGCCACTCGCTGCGGAGGGGTTGCAGGAGCTGGCGGAGGAGATGGTTGCTGCTGTAGCAGAGGCAGAAGTTGCTGTAACATGGTGGTCAACTGCGACAGCTGCTGTCCTTGTTGGGCAATCTGCTGCGATTGCTGAGCGACCACCGTGGGAAGGTCAGCGAGACTTGGCAGCGGCACCTCAGCGGGATCCATGGCCGGATCTACTGTCACGATTCGGCTTACAGGTAGTGGATCCTCTGTGTCAGCGAGGGATTGGCGTGGACCGTGCTAGTGGACCGGTTCTAAGAGGCTACTGGTTTTCACCAGAGCCCGCCGCAAAGCGGGATGGTCTTGCTGCGGCAGTAGCAACCAGGTCGTATCCACTAGCAACGGCTCTACCTCGCTGACTGCTGAGAAGGCGTGGGACAGAAGGACTAGGCAGAGGCAAGGTCAGACGTAGCAGAAGGTCGGGGGCAGGCGGCAAGGTTCGTAGTCAGGATGGGTAGCAGAAGTTCAGGTACACAGGCTTTGGACACACTAAACGCTTTCACTGGCACAAGGCAACAAGATCCGGCAAGGGAGTGCATGGGAGGAGATCAGATATAGCCAGGGAGCAGGTGGAAGCCAATTAAGCTAATTGGGCCAGGCACCAATCATTGGTGCACTGGCCCTTTAAGTCTCAGAGAGCTGGCGCGCGCGCGCCCTAGAGAGCGGAGCCGCGCGCGCCAGCACATGACAGCAGGGGACCGGGACGGGTAAGTGACCTGGGATGCGATTCGCGAGCGGGCGCGTCCCGCTGTGCGAATCGCATCCCCAACGGCCAAGACAGTGCAGCGCTCCCGGTCAGCGGGACTGAACGGGGCGCTGCAGGGAGAAAGACGCGGTGAGCGCTCCGGGGAGGAGCGGGGACCCGGAGCGCTAGGCGTAACAAGAAGATAGCAAAACATTTTCAGATGTCAATATCCTCTGTTCGGAATGTAATTAAGAAATGGAAGTCATCAGCAACAGTGGAGGTTAAAGCAAGATCTGGAAGACTAAGAAAAATATCAGACAGAACAGCTTGCAGGATTGTGAGAAAAACAATTCAAAACCCACGTTTGACTGCACAATCTCTCCAGAAAGATCTGGCATACACTGGTACACTATTCCACTATAAAGAGATACTTGTACAAATATGGTCTTCATGGAAGAGTCATCAGAAGAAAACCTCTTCTATGTCTTCACCGCAAAAAGCAGCGTTTGAACTTTTGCAAATGAACATATAGACAAACCTGATGCATTTTGGAAACAAAGTCTGTGGACCGATGATGTTAAAAATGAACTTTTTGGCCGGAATGAGCAAAGGTACGTTTGGAGAAGGGGATCAGAATTTAATGAAAAGAACCTCCGTCCAACTGTTAAGCATGGGGGTGGATCAATGCTTTGGGGTTGTATTGCAGCCAGTAGCACAGGGAACATCTCACGAGTAGAAGGAAAAATGGATTAAATAAAATTTCATAAATTTTGGATGCTAACTTAATGCCATCTGTGAAAAAGCTGAAGTTAAAGAGAGGATGGCTTCTACAAATGGATAATGATCCTAAACACACCTTGAAATCCACGGGGGATTAGATCAAGAGGCGTAAACTGAAGATTTTGCCATGGCCTTCACAATCTCCTGACCTCAACATAATTGAAAATCTATGTATAGACCGTAAAAGAGCAGTGCGTGACAGACAGACCAGAAACCTCAAAGAACTGGAAGACTTTTGTAAGGAAGAATGGGTAAAGATACCTCAAACAAGAATTGAAAGACTCTTGGCTGGCTACAAAAAGCATTTACAAGCTGTGATACTTGCCAAAGGGGGCAGTACAAAATATTACCTCTGCAGGGTGCCCAAACTTTTGCAGATGTAATTTTTTTGTTTTCTGTTATTTTGAAAGTGTAAATGATGGAAATAAAATCTAATTTTGTTGACATATTATAAGAAAGTCTAATCTGTAATTTGATGCCTTTTGGAGATTTTTACATCTTTTCTTGGCTTCTTTATGCACATAATATAAATGTTTACCTGTGGTGCCCAAACTTTTGATCCCCAATGTATTTGTTTGGAGCAATGGATACATGGTACAAAAAAAAATCTTAATATGCCATGCACACTTAGAACTTCAGAACTTCAGTCTTTCTAAACTCCCAACTAAGTGGCTGAGAACAAACACATGACTGGCATTGCAAATCCATGAAAAAAGGGCAAATGGAGCCAGTCACTTGATGCTTCTAAATATATATGAAATGTAAAAATCTAGCAGCTTCTCTTGAAATACTTTTCCTTTAGTAGCTTCTGTATCAAGAGTGCCCCTTTATATGTCTGTATCAACCCCTCCTCTTTCTCGCTATCTTGTGTCTGGAGACAGCTTGCTACAGTAAATCCCTTCACTGCTCGTTTTACAATAGGAGACAAGAAGCATTAACACCCACCCTTTACCTAAGCCCCCCACCCACCTTAATGATCTATCAAGTGAAAAAGAAAGGCATGAGTAGAAACTTAGCATGTGTGTCCCTTGTTTTTTTTTTTTTTTACAAGACTCTTAGTTTTAGCAAATTTGACATAATTTTCACTTTGCCATGTTTCCTTTAAAGAGGCACTGTCATTGTTAAAAACTTTTCATATATTGCAGGACTCATTATAATATGACATTTCACAATATACACCTGTTAAAAAATGTACATTTTCACCTGAAATTCAAGCTCAAAATAGCCGCCACTAGGGGTCGCCTGTCTTTTAGCCAGACAGACTAGTCTAGATTTTACAGCATTCTGGATACCGGCCGTAAAGCATACCGGTATCCAGTATATGAGATTTCTATTGAGTGTATGCAAAACTACAGATAAAGGATGTGTGGACATACTGGGAGCAGTAGTTTTAAAACAGCTGGAGGCAACACTGCTCTAACACAGTTATTTACAAACATTGCAGCTTCAGTTGTTACTAAACTACAACTCCCAGCATGCTGAAATAGTCAAAGCTTTCTCGGACTCCTGAATGACAAAGAAGTTGATCAGACATTCAGGAGTCTGTGAAAGATGAATGACACACATAGGGACAGCTATGCTGATTAGCATCCAGCTTTACTAGGAGAAGATAAAACAGAGAGCATGTATTCATAAAAATGCTGTACTTTTATAAAAAAAAAAAATCCTTGCACTAATTTTGTAAAGATCTATTCTTATATTTATACATTTTATCCTGTTATGAATTCACCATAATGTCTTCTGATTATTGCAGGCAAGCTCCAAGCATCTTTCTCTGACACATGGCACAGCATAAAACCAGAGAGGAAAGGGTTACAGAGTAGAGAGTACTGATTGGCTGACTGCCCAGGCTTGCTCCTGTGAGGGAGACAGACTGACACGCCCCCTCCAGCCTGCACAATGAAAAAGTAACTCACCAGCAGATAAATGCTTATATCTCTGGATATATAGGTCAGAGACACGTAAAATGTATATGCACATGATCAGGATTGGGTCCTGAGTAACATATCACTTTTTTTCTTTTTTTTTTTGCACTATGACAGGTGCGCTTTAAGTATAAGTTTCTGCACCATTTATTGGCTAGGTGTATAATTACCTTAAAGGAGTACTCCGCCCCTAGACTTCTTATCCCCTATCCAAAGGATAGGGGATAAGATGTCAGTACGCCGCGGTCCCACTGCTGGGGAGCCCCGGCATCCCCGCTGCGGCACTGCGCTATCATTACAGCACAGAGCTAGTTCGCTCTGTTCGTAATGACGGGCGATACCGGGTGACGGAGCCGCGTGACATCATGGCTCCTCCCCTCGTGACATCACGGCCCGTCCCCTTAATGCAAGTCTATGGCAGGGGGCATGACGACTGCCACGCCCCCTCCCATACACTTGTATTGAAAGGGGCGGACCGTGACGTCACGAGGGGCGGAGCCGTGACGTAACGATGCTCCGGCCCCTGTATTGCGCGTCATTACGTGCAGAGCGAACTCGCTCTGTGCTGTAATGATAGCGCAGTGCCGCAGCGAGGATCCCGGAGCTCCCCAGCAGTGGGACCACGGCGATCTGACATCTTATCCCTATCCTTTGGATAGGGGATAAGATGTCTAGGGGCGGAGTACCCCTTTAAGGAGGCAAACACAGCAGGAATTTGGAAAAGCAATGACAGATATTTGTATACTGTACAAGTTTGATCCCATGAACACAAGACAATGCATTCTGACATTTCCTAGCTTTTTTTCATGTACAGTATTCTGTACTCGAAGGCTAGCAAGAGGCATCACTGGGTTAACTGACTCATTTAAAGGCAATGATTAGTTTTCCCTATAGTCAAACAGCGTTCTCCAGATCCAGGTTTACAATTACAGCATTTCTACATCAACGGTAGTTAAAGCTTGGAAATAAAAAATAGTTCAAGATTCCCTCTGACAACCCTTCATCTCATAGCAAAGAAGGAAAAAAAATCAATGCAATAAAGATGTAAGCATGAATTTCTTTGTATTGATTTATGAAGAAGTTCGGGAATGCCTTAATCTCTTGCAAAAGAGCAGATAATATGTGGAAATTGACTCATTGGCCTGAATGTGAAATACTGGATGTTTAGCTGTCAAAATGCTTTTATATCTCATTTTTACACCAGTTATTTAAGAAATGTAAGGATCTTCTATTTATGCAGTATTAATACATCAGGCCAAATAGGAGACTTATGACAAGTAAAGGTGGCAAGATATATATGAGATTATATACATTTTTACAAGGTAAGCATCAGACCGAGATAACATAATACGATTTTTCTTTGACATAATGTACTGGCTCGCTATTTTCTTTCTCGGAATTAAAATATTGAATTATACACAGCCCCATTACAGAACCTTTAAAGTTTATTAAAGTTTATCGACCATGTACACACCTCAAGATTTAGGTTGAATTGCTTCTCTCATGCTGGAATATTAAATTAAGATGTGATGCCTTGCTGTGTCTCTCATGGACTCCAACCGAGCTACAGGTAGCAAAAGTCTCCTTCAATTAGACATAATCATCACTCACAGTCAATAATTGTGCTAAAGGCTGCTTTCAAATCTGTGAGGGATTCACATTTAATGTACTGATTCAGCTTGTCTGAGCCAAATTCACTGTGTACTGAAACCAAAGCAATTTAGTTCTTGCCTACGGCCCTTTTGGCAGTTCATCTAGTACTGAGCGTTGTAAGGACTGTGAGATACAATTTAATCTGAGACATCTGTGCATAGACAGGACCCTTTCCGTAACAGATATACACTAAACTGCAGTTGTATTTGAAGAACCTGCCCTTATCTCTTCTGGTTACAAAATATATATATATATATATATATATATATATATATATATATATATATATATACCATTTAACAGAGGAAAGCTCTTGTCTACGTTTCCGCAGTGTATAAGGCTCTTTATAACTCTGGGTCCACAACTCTGCTTCTATTCACACAGAATAATGACCAACACTATGTCATTACTCACCTAGAGAATGGTATATCCTTGTACAGTGCTGCAGATTATGTTGGTGTTATAAGAGGTCAAGGCTATATAAGGTTAAAAACTGTATATACACATGCATTGCCCTATGTAGTGCCCATTTAAAGGTGTACTCCACCCCTAGACATCTTATCCCCTATCCAAAGGATAGGGGATAAGATGTCTGATCGCAGGGGGTCCTGCTGCTTGGGAACCCCCGCAATATAGCATGCGGCACCCACCTGTTTCTGCTCCGGAAGCGCTGGAGGGTTTTCGTCTCGACCACCGTGACGTCACAACTCCGCCCTGGTGTGACTTCACACCCCGTCCCCTCAATGCAAGTCTATGGGAGGGGGTGTGACGGCCGTCACGCCCCCTCCCATAGACTTGCATTGAGGGGACGGGACGTGACGCGATCAGACATCTTATCCCCTATCCTTTGGATAGGGGATAAGATGTCTAGGGGTTTAGTACCCCTTTAAGTCAGGGCCATCTATGTGAATACACGCATTGAAATTTTAGACATAGAAATAAAAACTGAAGAAAATTATATTTTGGTATTCTGAAGTAAAATAAATTCATTTGCACAAGTACAGGCACTATGAATTTACTGCCTAAGTACAAGTTCTGGGTATTCTTGGCCAACATTAGCAAACCTACAATTTAAGGTGACCATACACCTTTAATAGCTGTCGGCTGAACATTTGTTTGGCCAAAAGCTATCTCACCTGATCCTCCCAGAAAGATGAATGTTTGGCTCAGCATGGGAAGAAAGAAGGTAAGCTGACGATAAACAGTTCTAGCAATGCCTGATTTGCCTGATATCAATGGGCAGTTGAAATCCACCATGCCTGGTCCTTCTTTTCCACAACATCATTTGTAGAGGGAGAATTGTGAGTTGATGTCTTCATACCAAACAGATGATCAGCCAATCCCATCAAAAATGGCATTTTGAGCTAGCTTTTGACCAATGTGTATGGAGGCCTTTCCTTCAATAACACCTCCCAACTCACCCTATTGGATTTATCAAACCGCTATTTACTTACACCAAGCATTTCACCGCTATATCAGGTGCAATATTAGCTGGGTTTTACATTCAATGCATTTGTTACATTTAGAGTTTAACCAGTGTTAAAATGTTTCTATCCTTGAAGGGGATGTATACTGTCAAGTTTGTGGCTCCAGCAAACTGAAAATAGGCTCCCCGTACTCCAGCACATCAACCCAACTGCACTCTTACTACACCAATCCATCCACCCTACAGATATCCAAGATTACTGACATTGCACTTCACGCACATGTAATATTTTTTTAAAAAGCTATTCATAATATTACGCATCCAGGTCCGGTCACAAAAAAGACACAAATAGGATCACTTCTTCTGTAATATAGAAGGGCTAGAAAACAAAATAACTACTATAAACAATCCTATGTTTAAATACTTTAGGCCCTGAAACACATTAGACATGTGTCGCCTAAAGCTGCCTGTGCATATAATGGCCCAGATTTATCAAACTGTGTGAGAGAAAAACTGGAGTGATTTTCCCACAGCAACCAATCACAGCTCAGCTTTCACTTTACCAGAGCTCGTTAGCTGAGCTGTGATTGGCCGCTGTGGGGAAATCGCTCCACTTTTTCTCTCACACAGTTTGATAAATGTGGGCCAATGTGTATAGGGACCTTGATAATAAGGACAGATAATGTTAGAGTGGAGAAGGATCAGGCATGTTGAATTTCAACTGCTTGATCCTTTTTTCCTCAGGAAGATAAGCTGCCACCAGAGTTGTCCGGCAGCATCACAGTCTGCCTCTCAGTCCGCCAAGCAAAACACTCATGTGTATAGGGGAATAAGGAAAGATAGCTGTTTGGCCGGAAGCTATTTTCTCTTTATAACTTCATTACATAAATTGGAAGCAGATTAATGAAAGAAAGCATATATTAGTGTAATTACCTTTTACTAGCAAAACATTTTTACCATGAAGTTAGGTAGATACTGTAGATAGATAGATTAGATAAAGATTAGATTTTTCGGGTGCCTTTTAAGATTTTTTTTTTTTTTTCCGGAGCTGCAAGTACTAGTTATATGCAAAATGTACAAAGATGTCTTTCCCAGGTTTGATCCCTGACAGTCTACGGTGAATTCATGCATTTGTCCACTGACATTCTGTACTATTTCACAAAAAGTCCACAATTCTTTCATCTTGTCTGGAGCTGATCCTTTTAATGCTGCGGAGCTTCTATTGCTTGTTTTGGAAGCTTTCAAGCCACTTCTTTAAAGGATGTACATGATGACAAACTGGCAGCTATGGCACTTTATTGTAATAAGAGTGTCTGAAGCTGTTATATATGGTGTTGTATATTCTTTCATTGTTGATTCATGGCTTCAAGATAAACTCATCTTTGAGGCTTACTGGTGTCATATACATTTCTTCCTGTAAATCAAGGCTTCCACCACATACATTTCAATTTTACTTCAAAATACATCAAATATGAAGGTATGTTCAAGCTGTATTTACCCAAAATGAACTCACTGGTTGACATTGGGCCAAGCATATATTTGTAAATATATTATATACCTATTTACATTTTTGTCAGTACAATATAAAAGGCATATTTGGAGTTAATTTATCCTAAATATGTGTGCTATTTCCGCACCTATTATATATGAAGAAAAGGTTCAGGTATTTCTTATTACTGAGGTTCTCTATTCCTCCTATTGGTTTCGTTACTGTTTTTATTTCCTTTAAAAAAAAAAAAAGTGACAAGAACTGAATTACATATTTAAAATGAGACCTTAGTAATGCTTTATGAAGTGGGGAAAATAGATTCTTGTCTCTCGAGTCCATGCTTCCTTTATACACAAAAGAATTGTGCCGGCCTTAGACGCGGAAGATTGGCATTGCACGCTGTTTTGTAGTATGTGATCTACATGTACATCCACATTCTTCTGTACTAGAGGCAGGTGCATAACTTTTCATTTTTCTACTTTGAATATTATTTATAAAGTTACCGTCCAAACATTCTTACTCCTTAGGCCTACTTCTAAGTAATGCGCTTCATGATTTCAGCTCACATTAATTTCAGCTCACATCTACAGTACATCTCCATTTATGACCAATTTAGTAAATTCCGCCATACTTTAAAATAAAGAGTGCAGTATTTTTTTTTCCTGTCAAAATGGGGGACACATAAGCAAAACTAGATCTCATTAGAAGTCATTGCTGTCTATTCTGTTTTATCAAAACCTGTGCAGAGTCAAAGTTGTCCAGTTGCCCATAGCAACCAATCAGCTTGCTTCTTACTTTCTTAACAAGGCCTGTGAAAAATGAAAGAAAGAAGCTGATTGGTTGCTATGGACAACTGGGCAACTTTGCCTCTGCACAGGTTTTGATAAATCTCCCCCATTGTGACTTCAATGATAAATGGAAACCACAAAACAGATGTGAACAATGCATTACGCTACAGGACTGCAATGGGATTTGGATTCCATGGGTCTTGCTGGACCTGATATAAAACTGAAAAGAATGGGCCCTTTTTAATTTCAAAATCCCACAAAATCCCACATAGTCCAGCAAACCTCTAAAATGGCACAGGGGCAGATAAAATTGCACAAAAGAGTGATGAAATGGCACAAAAGGGTGATAATATGGCACAAGGGGGTGATGAAATGACACTAGGGAGTAATGAAATGACACAGGGTAAAGAAATTGCACAGGGGGCTATCTCAAAAAGTTGTGACAGAATGTTTGCAGGAGCAGGCAGCGTTGGACACATAGCGGGAGTGAGTGGGTGTGGAACATACACCTTGCGGAAACGGGTGAGAAAGGTCAGAAATCCAGCAGAAGCGGGAGAGAAGGGGATTGAGAAAAAAGTACACTATACTATATACACTTGTACATATCTTTAGAGGAAAATGAAGCACTCACAATAGTATTTAGAAAAATGAACTAAACTTCCTGATATTCTTTCCATCATTAATTATATTTACATTGTAAGAAGGCATTTATTATAATTATCCTTTACCATCCAAAATTTCAGAGCACTTTCAAGTCAGTGAATTTTATGATCTGTAAAATAGTCAGTGACTAATAAAGAGGCTTTTTATCTCACACATGTTATGCTATCAGTTTTAAAAAGACTGGGAAAAAAAACTATTTGTGAGAGTTTGGTATCCAGTTGTTAGGATTTATCACATTTTTGAATCTTGGATGATTGGAAAACTGTCCAATTAGAGTAAAATAAAAATATTACATAACAGGTTCCAGGTTAAAGCGTCTCTGCAAAAGCCAATGTAATGCTCATATTTCACAAATATCCAAGTATTCCATCTGACAGAAGATACAATTGCTTTCAGATCTCCAGAAAACAAGATGTAACATGCCTATAGGGTTAAGGTTTAATTGGGTATTCCGGTAAAAAAAAATCATATCAACTGGCTCCAGAAAGTTAAAGTTAAGTTTTGTAAATTACTTCTATTAAAAAATATTAATCCTTCCAGTACTTAACAGCTGCTAAAGTTGAGTTGTTCTTTTCAGTCAGACAACAGTGCTCTCTGTCTGTCTCAGGAACTGTCAAGAGTAAGAACAAATCCCCATAGCAAACCTCTCATGCTCTGGACAGTTCCTGAGACAGACAGAGATGTCAGCAGAGAGTACTGAACAGGACTGGACAGAAAAGAACAACTCAACTTCAGCAGCTGATAAGTATTGGAAGGATTACGATTTTTTAATAGAAGTAATTTACAAATCTGTTTAACTTTCTGGAGCCAGTTGATATGAAAAAACCAAAATTTTTTTTTACTTGAATACCCCTTTAATGTGTACCAATAGCGTAAAGTATGCCTAACTAGCTTTCTGAGCGCCCAATTTCTCTTCTCCCTGCCAGATATAAAACTGCAATATTACAGCATATGCACAGTACCCGGCTCCAGTGCCAGAGCCAGTGCTATAGAACTACATTACACTATCTCACACTGGAGATGGATGCTGTGGAGACAGAAGGGGAAACTTCATCTGCTATTGCTATTGAGAGTAGGGAGAGTGGTGCCTTATTTTAGACATTTAGACACCAAATTTAAAATATATGTAATTTTGAATAGTGACCATTGTTCACAGTGCTGCTGATTTTTTTTTTTTTTTTTTACAAAATCTGGAAAATTGGGATTATATTGGTAATACATTTATCATCTAATCTTCTTCCCTATAGTTAGTAATAAGGGCCAACAGAAGACAGGGAACAAATGTCGACCTCTCTGATCGGTGCCTTCACAAGGCTCAATCAATCATGTGGCCCAGTTTAGACATGGCAATGTGTGGGGGATCACAATAACTGATATGGCTGCACAAAGGATACGGTTGATTGTTTGTTGGATACTTGCTGGTCCTTTTACACAGGCCGATTATTGGGAATCAGGACTCCTAGGAACCATTAGTTTTCCTGATAATCAACCGATGTAAAAGGTCCATTATAGTGCAATAAATAATACTTCTAGAAGTATAAAGAGGTAATAATGATCATAAACCTTAAAAGATGGTTGCAATTGTTTAAAAAAAACATTTTTAAGTACAACATTTATTTTTTTAAATTTGAAAGTAAAAAAAAAGTAAAAATAGTTATCTGCATTTTACTAACGAGTCACTTACTTCTTTTGTTGCCTTTTAAACTGGCATGAGGACCTAAAATTGACAGATGTTGTTGCAGATCCAGGTATAAGGTATCGGTTGAGTGCACAGGACATGACAGGTGAAGATGCTGTCAGAGAAAATATTTTTGACAATCAGAAGATTCATATGACTATTCTAGTAACCTACAATTAATAGCACTATTAATCTACCAGGTAAAAAAAAAACATTGGACATTCGAGGAGATGGGAGAAAATGGAGAAACAATAAATATTGTATGTTTTGTAAATCCTGTTTATTTTTCTTCCCTCAAAAACAAGGGATAATGTCTGCAGAGTTGTTGGAGACACTTAGGAACCTGGAATAAGCATGTGTGATATACATACTTTGACAGTAATTTAGGGACATGTACATTGGCTGAATCCCTCCACTATGTAATTTTTCTAAAAATATTTTAAAAATATTTAGTGTAACACACAACAAAATGTAATAAAGGTGACAAAAAGCTCCAATTTAATGAAGCCGAAATTCCGCCATAAATCCCATTTTCCTGTAAGATAATGGATAATGCAATATAGTGATATATATAACCGATCCCGAAATGCCAGGCTGGTTAATGCTAATCAGTCCTTCTAACTCATACATTTCTCTCCTGCTGAAGATGTAATCAATAATGTATTGTAAAAACTTTAAGAAATGACAGCTTATTTCAGTAATCATTCCTGGCTTGTCTGAGACATGTGAATGTGCTCATCACTGTTCTTTGTCATTACCATATTCTGTACAGCTGAGAACTTTGTCATTTTTATGCACTTGAATTATTTATTTACCAGTTACGTAAGCCCAACCAGCTTCTACATGCATGGCTACCGTTTTAAACCTCTTATGAAGGTTAAAATATCTGTGGTTTGTTTGTATCATTTTTTTAAAGGATGAATGCTTTAGTAGACACAACAACATTCTTGTAAAAAAGACACACACACCAAAGTAAAAAAAAGAGGGAAAAATGTTCATGCAATAACGTTAAAATACAGCTCCGAGCCTTAAAGGGGTACTCCAGTTGAAAACACTTTTTTTTTTAAATCAACTGGTGCCAAAAAGTTAAACACATTTGTACATTACTTTTATTTAAAAAATGTTAATCCTTCCAGTACTTATCAGCTGCTGTATTATCCAGAGGAAGTTGTATAGCTCTTTTCTGTCTGACCACAGTGCTCTCTGCTGACACCTCGGTCCGTGTCAGGAACTGTCCAGAGCAGGAACAGATCCCCATAGCAAACCTCTCCTGCTCTCAACCGTACCTGACACGGACAGCAGCGTCAGCAGAGAGCGCTGTGGTCAGACAGAAAAGAAATTCAAAAAGCAGAGAACTTCCTGGGGAGCATACAGCAGCTGATAAGTACTGGAAGGGTTAAGATTTTTATATAGAAGTAATTTACAAATCTGTTTAACTTTCTGGCACCAGTTGATTTAAAAACATCTGTTTTCACCGGAGTACGCCTTTAAAGAAGCCATTCCAGTTTTTTGAATTTCTTTTTTCTCCTATCCTGTATTTCAGCATGCTGAGTCTGTGTTTTATTACTCTAACTTAGTCATGTGATCACCGGTCTGACCGACAAAAAGTTACATACTGTAGCTCAGTGTGTTAAAAGGACATCAGTCTGTAAATTACATAACTATTTTTATCATCTATTAGATTGCTTCTGCTAATCCCCAGAACGCTCCCACCCTTTTTCAGCTCTATCTATATACTGTCGCTGCGATCACTGTGGGATCAGGATACATAGAAGATATACACCTCTCCAGGGGTCAAGTCCTAGGAAAAAAAAATCAGGAACTCACCCAAGATTTCCACTCAAAAGCTGGTCCTGCAGAACTCCTGCTAATGGGAACAGTGTTCTTGCTGTGAAAAAGTGCAGCAACTTAGTTCCTGCACGTTCCTGCAGGACTTGAGCCCTGCACCTCTCGTGTGTTTACACATTGTGTTTCTTGCTGTGTTTTTTTTTTTGGTGTCATTATCCAAAAATCACTGTAATTTTAGCTGCTTTTTTTACCACAATTGTTGCAAATCATAGTTAAAATGTGTTATTTTTACCACGATTTTGGAAAATCATAGCAGAAACTGTCAAAATACCATACACTTTTTTTTTTAAAAATGCAGTAACTTCAACATGTGTTACTAAATTATCAAAAAAAATTTTTTTTTTTAGTGGTTTACTGATATTGTTGTTTCCTTTATTAGTCACATAGTAGCACAGTTCATAAGGTTGAAAAAAGACCAGAGTCCATCAAGTTCCACCTATAACCCTAAAGAGTCCCTACTGAGTTGATCCAAAGGAAAGCAAAAAAAACCCCTCATACTAGAGGTAAAAATTGCTTTCCGACTCCAAATATGGCAGTCAGAATAAATCCCTGGATCAACTTTCTGGGTACTGTAGTCCTCCCATTCCCCGTATTACCCTGGTTTTCCGTCTTTGAACCCTCTCCAGCTCCCCTATATATTTCTTGTACACTGATGCCAAGTACTGTACACAGCATTCTATGTGTGGTCTGACTAGTGATTTGTACAGCGGTAGAATTATTTCCTTGTCATGGGCATCTATGCCCCTATTGATGCACCCCATGATTTTATTTGCCTTGGCAGCAGCTGCCCGACACTGGTAACTACAGCTAAATATACTGTTAACTAAGACTCCTAAACCATTTAGTATTAACCATTACTTTAAAACAGAAGACCTGATTTTATAATGTATAATTATATTGTAAATGGGATTGTCCTGATGAGACATTACATATTTTATTAAATAACATTGCAATAAGGTAATGGGGTTGGCCATTTAATGGTAAAAATATTAATTGTACTAACCATGCACCCCACTTAGTGTCCTCACTGCCCCTATATAAGCCTATGAAGGATGCTAAGGGACATGCAGGTTGCATGATCGTCCATGCTCAACCATGGCATGGACAGGATCTCCATTCACAGTGCTGTAAAGGATGGTACAGCAAGGGGACAGGGCTTCTCCTATCTGCAACAGGGCATATCAAGACCTCTTCACAGTTTACAGGTAGCATAACTTACAATTAAAGAAGAATTCATATTTTAGGTTAGATGGCAACCTTTGCAGGTCTTTTGGCAGTAAGATAAGTAAAAAAGATTGGAAACAGACAGACAGATAGGAGATGGATAGATAGATTAGATAGAAAGATAGATGAGAGATGGGTGTATAGTTAATATATAGAAAATAGTAGGTGATACAATGAAAGAAATAGACACACAATTTTTCAACATTAATAAAGTAAGAGAAAGTACAATGTAGCTGAGCTGAATTTCTTTTTGCATTAGAAATACTGCTAGTTAATAGAATGGGTGTGTTGGAAGGTTAATGGAATAGGTTTCAGTATTCAAGCAGCTACACACAAACCTAAGATAACCATAGCTTGAAGAAAGCGTGAAGAAATGCACCGTATCAGGTTTTGTTCCTCGTTTTTAGCTGGATGAAGTAAAAGCTATGTCTTAAATGCTTTTCCACAAATGTGAGCTGGACAACCCTTTCTTCAAGCTGTATGACGCGGCAGGTGGCCCTCACAGTCCGAGCTCCAGCGACCACATCTATTGCCAACGTCCGTTATCACCTTGTTCATACTGGGCGGTGAGCTGAGCTACGTTTTTTCCTTTGTCTTTTGTTAAGATAACCATACCCAATGCCAAGCACCCACTGGGGTGGGTAAGATCATTATTGGACATTCTCTGAAACATCATGTTTTATTATCTAGCTCTCAGATGGATGACAATGTTAATATGCATATTGTAATGCCTACTGTAATCTTTGGTAGAGTAAGGATAATGGTATGAGGAAGGAAGTAGGAGTCCGGGGCAGTCCAGACAGGTGCCGTAGTGGATGACTCAATTATTAAGAGGACAAAATGGACAATCTGATACAAAGACCAGGATCATCAAACAGTGTGTTGCCATCCTGGTTCTGGAATTTGACAGTTCGCAGGTTGGAATGACAGATTACTAGAAGGGGCTGATGAGGAGAAAGCTGTTAAGGAGCACAATGGCAAAAAATGACAAAAAGGTCCGGGTATGCTGGGTGTTGTAGTTTTGCAACATCTGGAGGTCCGCAGGTTGAAGACCACTGTTAGAGGAAGTTGAACTCACCTGTCCCCGCCGCTCCGGACCGCCACCGCTCGTCACCGCTGCCCGGGATGTCGCCGTCACTGCGTCTCCGAGGGTTCCCCGACGCACCGGCAAGGCCTCTGCATCCCCGGCATCCGCACGCTCCGTCGCCGCCATTACGTTGTTACGCACGACGCTACTATTGGATGACGGGACAGCGTGCGCAGCGACGGGATGACGTCGATGGAGAGCGCCGACGATGCAGGGGATCCCAAAGAGGACGCGCCAGAGCCCCGAGGACAGGTAAGAGACATCACCGGAGCTCACGGGGCACCGTAAACGGCTATTTGGCGGCAGCTGAAGCAGTCAGCGCTGCCGGATAGCCGTTTATGCGATGGCCCCGACAGAAAAAAGCATTGTATGTTGATGCTGCCTTCAACATGCGATGGCCTCTGAGAGGCCATCGCATGTTGAAATTATCGTATGTCGGGGCCATCGTAGGTCGAGGGGTCACTGTATTGAGATTAACTTTTGTTATTGATCAAATACTTATTTTTCACCATAATTTGCAAATAAATTCTTTAAAAATCAGACAATGTGATTTGATGGATTTTTTTTCCCCATTATGTCTTTCATAGTTGAGGTATACCAAGGATGACAATTACAGGCCTCTCTCATCTTTTTAAGTGGGAGAGCTTGCACAATTGGTGGCTGACTAAATACTTTTTTGCACCACTGTAAGTCACCAAATATAATGGAAGCTGCTACTAATAAATCTATTAATAAGACAAATAGAGTGAAAATGAGAGAAAAACAGGGTAAAGCTGAAACTTGCAAAGGAACCAGTTCTTTTGCGATAATAAAGTACAATTACCTTTTCCAACAAGTGCAGGACCCAACAAGAGGAGAAACAATTCTAGACCTAATACTAACCAATATGCCAGACAAAATATAGAAAGTAATGGTCGCTTAGGTAATAGTGACAACAACACAAGTTTTTATTTATCCTTTCATTAGTTAGAGGGGAGCTACACGAATTCACAACTTCAGGAAGGCCAAGTTTTACCAACTAAGAGGTAACCCTAGACATGGTCAGAAAAAAACTACATAAGCTAAATGGGACACTTACCCTATGGAGGTAGAATTTCAATATTTGCAGATGACACTAAACTTGGTAAGGTGATCACCACAGATGAAGATAACATAATGCACTGCTCAAAAAAAATAAAGGGAACACTAAGGCTAAGTTTCCACTTGGTTTTGTTTCTGGCAGTTTTTGGAAAACTGCCACTGCAGTTTTTGAGCCAAAGCCAGAAGTGTATTCAAAGGCAATAGGACATATGAAGGAAGGACTTACACTTCTCCTCCCTTATGGATCCACTTCTGACTTTGGCTCTAAAACTGCAGTGTCAGTTTTCCAAAAACTGCCAGAAAAAAACCAAGTGGAAACGTAAACAACACAATGTAACTCCAAGTCAATCACACTTCTGTGAAATCACTCTGTTCACTCAGGAAGCAACACTGATTGACAATCAATTTCACATGCTGTTTTGCAAATGGAACAGACAACAGGTGGAAATTATAGGCAATTAGCAAGACACTCCCCAATAAAGGAGTGGTTCTGCAGGTGGTGACCACAGACCACTTCTCAGTTCCTATGCTTCCTGGCTGCTGGTGGTTCTTTCACTCTAGTGGTAGCATGAGACGGAGTCTACAACCCACACAAGTGGCTCAGGTAGTGCAGCTCATCCATGATGGCACATCAATGCGAGCTGTGGCGAGAAGGTTTGCTGTGTCTGTCAGCGTAGTGTCCAGAGCATGAGATGTGGAGGAGGCTGTAGGAGGGCAACAACCCAGCAGCAGGACCGCTACCTCTGCCTTTGTGCAAGAAGGAGGAGGAGGAGCACTGCCAAAGCCCTTTAAAATGACCTCCAGCAGGCCACAAATGTGCATGTGTCCACTCAAACGGTCAGAAACAGACTCCATGAGGGTGGTATGAGGGCCCGACATCCACAGGTGGGGGTTGTGCTTACAGCCCAACACCATGCAGAACGTTTGGCATTTGCCAGAGAACACCGAGATTGGCAAATTCGCCACTAGCACCCTGTGCTCTTCACAGGTGAAAGCAGGTTCACAGTGAGCACATGTGACAGACATGACAGAGTCTAGAGACGCCGTGGAGAATGTTCTGCTGCCTGCAACATTCTCCAGCATGACCGGTTTGGTGGTGGGTCAGTAATGGTGTGGGGTGGCATTTCTTTGGGGACCGCACAGCCCTCCATGTGCTTACCAGAGGTAGCCTGACTGCTATTATGTATGAGATCCTCAGACCCCCAGTGAGACCATATGCTGGTGCGGTTTGCCCTGGGTTCCTCCTAATGCAAGATAATGCTAGACCTCATGTGGCTGGAGTGTGTCAGCATTTCCTACAAGAGGAAGGCATTGATGCTATGGACTGGCCCACCCATTCCCCAGACCTTAACCCCTTAACGTAAATATACGTCCTGCGCCGGCTCCCACGATATGAAGCGATGTGCGGTATTAACCCTTTAGAAGCGGCGGTGAAAGCTGACCGCTGCTTCTAAAGTGAAAGTTAAAGTGACCCGGCTGCTCAGTCGGGCTGTTCGGGACCGCCGCGGTGAAATTGTGGCGTCCCAAATAGCTTGCAGGACACCGGGAGGGCCCTTACCTGCCTCCTCGGTGTCCGATCGGCGAATGACTGCTCCGTGCCTGAGATTCAGGCAGGAGCAGTCAAGCGCCGATAACACTGATCACAGGCGTGTTAATACACGCCTGTGATCTGTGTAAAAGATCAGTGTGTGCAGTGTTATAGGTCCCTATGGGACCTATAACACTGCAAAAAAAAAGTTAAAAAAAGTGTTACTAAAGGTCATTTAACCCCTTCCCTAATAAAAGTTTGAATCGCCCCCTTTTCCCTTAAAAAAAATAAAACAGTGTAAAAATTAATAAAAATAAACATATGTGGTATCGCCGCGTGCGTAAATGTCCAAACTATAAAAATATATAATTAATTAAACCGCACGGTCCATGGCGTACGCGGAAAAAAATTCCAAAATCGAAAAAAAGCGCATTTTTGGTCACTTTTTATACCATTAAAAAATGAATAAAAAGTGATCAAAAAGTCTGATCAAAACAAAAATCATACCGATAAAAACTTCAGATCACGACGCAAAAAATTAGCCCTCACACCGCCCTGTATGTGGAAAAATGAAAAAGTTATAGGGGTCAGAAGATGACATTTTTAAACATATACATTTTCCTGCATGAAGTTATGATTTTTTCCAGAAGTACGACAATATCCAACCTATATAAGTAGGGTATCATTTTAACCGTATGGACCTACAGAATAATGATAAGGTGTAATTTTTACCGAAATATGCACCGCGTAGAAACGGAAAAGTTACAAAATGGCGTTTTTTCTTCGATTTTGTTGCACAATGATTTTTTTTCCGTTTCGCCGTGCATTTTTGGGTAAAATTACTAATGTCACTGCAAAGTAGAATTGGCAATGCAAAAAATAAGCCATAATATGGATTTTTAGGTGGAAAATTGAAAGGGTTATGATTTTTAAAAGGTAAGGAGGAAAAAACAAAAGTGCAAAAACTGAAAAACCCTGAGTCCTTAAGGGATCACATCTGGACATCATGTCTTGCTCCATCCACCAGTTCATTCATAGTTCATTCATTCAGATCTGTCAGGATCTGGACTGGTATGCAGCGAGGACACTGGTGGTGGATCCTCTGTGTCAGTGGGGGGATGGCGTGGGCCGTACCAGGGGAACGGAATCTAAGGGGTTACTGGTTTTCACCAGAGCCCGCCGCAAAGCGGGATGGACTTGCAGAGGCAGGTAACCCCCAGGTCGTTCCACCCGATAGCGACTCAACCCCACTGACAGCTGAGACTGGCGTGGTACACAGGGACAAGGCAAGAGCAAGTTCGGACGTAGCAGAAGGTCAGGGCAGGCAGCAAGAGTCGTAGGCAGGGGCAACAGCAGGAGGTCTGGGAACATAGGCTTGGGAACACACTAAACGCTTTCTCAGGGCACTAAGGCAACAAAATCCGGCAAGGACAGGAAGGGGAAGTGGGTTTTTATTCACAAGGAGCAGATGGAAGCTAATTGACACTGATTGGGCCAGGCACCAATTAATGGTGCACTGGCCCTTTAAATCTCAGAGAGCCGACACGCGCGTGCCCTAGAGATCGGGGCCACGTGTGCCAGGACGTGACCGCCAGGGAACGGGACAGGTGAGTGGATTGGATGCGACCCGGGGTGCTGCAGAGAGCAGAACGTCGCAAGCACTCCGGGGAGGAGCAGGGACCCGGAGCGCTCGGAGTAACAATACCCCCCCTTTGGTCTCCCCCTCTTTTATTTGGAGCCCAGGAACCTATGGATGAGCTCCTTGTCGAGGATTTTGTCCTCGGGCTCCCAAGACCTCTCTTCGGGTCCACAATTCTCCCAGTCATCCAAACTTTTTTTTTTACCTCTGACAAACTTGGAGGCGAGGATTTATTTTACCGCAAAGACATCAGAGGAGCCAGAGACAGGAGCAGGAACGGTGACCTTGGGGGAAAAGCGGTTAAGAACGAGAGGTTTGAGAAGGGAATACGAAGAGATGGAGGAAGATGAAGCTTGTAGGAGACAGAGTTGATTTGACTTTTCACTTTAAATGGTCCAAGGTAACGTGGACCCAGCTTGTGATGGCCGTACACCACAAAGAATGGGGATTTGGCGGAGGATTCAGAATTTTTGAAATTGTACGAGAATTCAGCCCAGGGCAGAAGGTTGACCCAATCATCTTGGCGGGAGGAGACAAAATGTCGCAAGTAGTCACCAAGAATCTGGTAGACTCTTTCCACTTGTCCATTGGATTGGGGGTGATAGGAGGACGAGAAAATTAATTTGATCTTTAATTGATTACAGAGAGCTCTCCAAAATTGCTTTGCCAACTGTGGCGCAGAAGGAAGGCCTGGAAGCGGAATGAAGTGAGCCATTTTGGAAAAACGATCAACGACCACCCGGATGACGGTGTTGCCATGGGATACGGGAAGATCAGTAATGAAATCCATGGCAATTTGGGACCACGGTTGCTCAGAGACGGGCAAAGGAAGGAGGAGTCCAGCAGGCTTCTGGCAAGAGGTTTTATCCCGGGCACAAACAGTACAGGCCCGAACAAAATCAGTAACGTCCCCCTCTAGTGTAGGCCACCAATACAGACGGGAAATGAGCCGAATGGACTTTTTAATGCCAGCATGACCAGCCAGGTGAGAGGAATGCCCCCATTTGAGGATCTTGAGGCGAAGGCGTGGAGGAACAAAAGTCTTTCCAGGAGGGGTTTGCCCCAGTGAGGCTGGAGCAGAGGAGACCAGGCACTCAGGCGGTACGATATGCTGCAGAGGGGCTTCAGATTCGGAGGCATTAGAGGAACGAGAAAGGGCGTCAGCTCTGACATTCTTGTCAGCGGGACAGAAGTGTATCTCGAAGTTGAAGTGGGCAAAAAACAACGACCATCTAGCGTGGCGAGGATCCAGACGCTGAGCGGACTGGAGGTAAGAGAGATTCTTGTGGTCAGTGTAAATGACAATGGGGTGTTTGGAACCCTCCAATAGATGTCTCCACTCCTCGAGCACTAACTTGATGGTCAGAAGTTCACGATCTCCAATAGAGTAGTACTTTTCTGCAGGAGAGAAAGTCTTTGAGAAAAAATCACAAGTAATGTTACGTCCGGTAGCGTTTTTTTGCAGAAGTATGGCTCTGGCTCCGACTGAGGAAGCGTCTACTTCCAGGAAGAATGGCTTCAACGGATCAGGTCTGGACAGAACTGGTGCAGAGGCGAAGGCAGTTTTGAGACGATTGAAGGCCTCATCTGCCTGTGGAGGCCACGATTTAGGATTAGCATTCTTCCTGGTCAGAGCCACAATAGGGGCCACTAAAGTGGAGAAGTGGGGGATAAACTGTCGGTAATAGTTGGCAAATCCCAGGAAGCGTTGGATAGCACAGAGTCCAGAAGGGCGTGGCCAATCCAAAACCGCTGACAGTTTATCTGGATCCATTTGAAGCTCTTGGCCAGAGACTAGGTAACCTAGGAAAGGAAGACTGTTGCATTCAAAGAGACATTTTTCAAATTTAGCGTACAGGTGGTTTTCATGAAGTCTTTGGAGCACTTGACGGACATGACGACGGTGTTCATCTAAGTTAGAGGAAAAAATCAAAATGTCATCCAAGTAAACCACAACACAGGTATACAATAAGTCCCGAAAGATCTCATTGACGAAGTCCTGGAAGACTGCAGGGGCGTTGCAGAGCCCAAAGGTCATAACTAGATATTCAAAATGTTCATCTCTGGTATTGAAAGCGGTCTTCCACTCATCACCTTTCCGGATGCGAATAAGATTATACGCGCCCCTTAAGTCCAGTTTGGTGAAGATACTTGATCTGCAAAGACGGTCAAAGAGTTCAGAGATCAAAGGCAGGGGATAGCGGTTTTTGATGGTAATTTTATTTAAACCGTGGTAGTCAATACATGGTCGTAAGGATCCATCCTTTTTAGAAACAAAGAAGAACCCCGCTCCAGCAGGGGATGAGGACTTCCGAATAAAACCTCTCTTTAGGTTCTCCTGGATATACTCAGACATGGCTTGAGTCTCTGGGGCTGACAGAGGGTAAATCCTGCCACGGGGCGGAGTGGTATCAGGATGGAGGTCAATGGGACAATCATAAGGTCTATGAGGAGGTAAGATCTCTGCTTGCTTTTTGCAGAAAAGTTCTGGTAAGCCTTGGGAAGGCCCGGTAAAGGTGGAGCCTCAGGGGTTTGACAAGTGGGAGCAGATGTGAGGCATCATTTGTGACAAGAAGGACCCCATCTTTTGATCTCCCCGGTGGTCCAGTCGAGGATAGGAGCATGACGTTGGAGCCACGGCAGGCCGAGAAGAACTTCAGAGGTGCAGTTAGGCAGAACTAAAAATTCAATTTTTTCATGATGAAGTCCAATGCTCATGGGAAGGGGTTTCAATGCGGTAGCGCACAGTGCAATCCAATTTTTCTCCGTTAACAGAAGAGATAAAGAGCGGTTTGACGAGACGGGTTACTGGGATACTGAACCTATTAACGAAAGAGGCCAAAATGAAGCTTCCTGCAGAACCTGAGTCCAAGAAGGCCACTGCTGAGAAGGAGGAGTTGGCGGAAGGAGAAATCCGCACAGGTACAGTCAGACGTGGAGAGGCAGAATTCACACCAAGAGTCGTTTCACCCTTGTGAAGTAGGTGCGTGCATTTCTCCTGACGCGGAGGGCGGATAGGACAGTCTTTTAGGAAGTGTTCGGTACTAGCACAGTACAGGCACAAATTCTCATTATGGCAGCGAGTCCTCTCTTGTAGGGTCAGGAGGGAACGATCCACTTGCATAGCCTCCTCGGCGGAAGGCACAGGAACAGATTGCAAAGGATGTTGGAAGAGAGGAGCCGGGGAGAGAAACCGCCTGGTGCAAACAAGATCCTTTCCCTGTTGAAGTTCCTGGCGTCTTTCCGATTAGTTCAGACAGATTTGCAGGAATTTCTCGTGCGGCCAGGACATCTTTGATGTTACTGGATAAGCCTTTCTTGAAGGTCGCGCAGAGGGCCTCATTGTTCCAGGATAGCTCAGAGGCGAGGGTACGGAACTGGATGGCGTATTCGTCCACAGAAGAACTCCCTTGGACGAAGTTCAACAAAGCAGTCTCGGCTGAGGAGGCCCGGGCTGGCTCCTCAAAAACACTACATACTTCAGAGAAGAAGGACTGGATAGTAGCAGTGGTGGGATCGTTGCGGTCCCAGAGCGGTGTGGCTCATGACAAGGCCTTTCCAGACAGGAGGCTGACCACAAAAGCCCCCTTAGACCGTTCAGTAGGGAATTGGTCCGACATCATCTCCAGGTGTAGGGAACACTGGGACAGGAATCCACGGCACTGTTTAGAGTCCCCATCAAACTTGTCAGGTAGGGACAAGCGGAGTCTGGAAGTGGCAACTTGCTGCGGAGGAGAAGCAGAAGCTGGCGGAGTAGATGGTTGCTGTTGTAGAGGCAGAAGCTGCTGTAGCATGGCGGTCAACTGCGACAGCTGTTGTCCTTGTTGGGCGACCATGGTGGCGAGGTCAACGAGACTAGGCAGCGGGACCTCAGCGGGATCCATGGCCGGATCTACTGTCAGGATCCGGACTGGTATGCAGCGAGGACACTGGAGGTGGATCCTCTGTTTCAATGGGGTGATGGCATGGGCCGTACCAGGGGAACGAAATCTAAAGGGTTACTGGTTTTCACCAGAGCCCGCCGCAAAGCGGGATGGACTTGCAGCGGCAGGTAACCCCCAGGTCGTTCCACCCGATAGCGACTCAACCCCACTGACAGCTGAAACTGGCGCGGTACACAGGGACAAGGCAAGAGCAAGGTCGGACGTAGCAGAAGGTCAAGGCAGGCAGCAAGAGTCGTAGGCAGGGGCAACAGCAGGAGGTCTGGGAACATAGGCTTGGGAACACACTAAACGCTTTCTCAGGGCACTAAGGCAACAAGATCCGGCAAGGACAGGAAGGGGAAGTGGGTTTTTATTCACAAGGAGCAGATGGAAGCTAATTGACACTGATTGGGCCAGGCACCAATTAATGGTGCACTGGCCCTTTAAATCTCAGAGAGCCGGCACGCGCGCGCCCTAGAGAGCGGGGCCGCACGCGCCGGGACGTGACAGCCGGGGAACGGGACAGGTGAGTGAATTGGGATGCGACCCGTGGGCGGGCGTGTCCCGCTACGCGGATCGCATTCCCGCCGGCAGTGACAGTGCAGCGCTCCCAGTCAGCGGGTCTGACCGGGGTGCTGCAGAGAGGAGAATGCCGCGAGCGCTCCGGGGAGGAGCAGGGACCCGGAGTGCTCGGCGTTACAAGATGTAGGAGGTGTTATCTCATTGTTCCCTTACATTTTTTGAGCAGTGTATTACAGAGGGATCTGGTGAAGCTGGAGGCTTGGGCACAGACATGGCAACTTTATTGTGGTTTAATGTAAGGTTATGTACTTGAGTCCTAAAAAATAAATTCTACAATTATGTGCTAAATAATAAGACATTAGGGAAAAGTGATACCAAAAAAGGACTTGGGAGTACTGGTAAACAGAATGCTCAATTTTAGTGATCAGTGCCAGGCAGCTGCTGCCAAGGCTAACAAAGTTATGGGATGTATCAAGAGAGTCATAGAGGCTTGTGACAGTGACATGGGCCCAGATTTATCAAACTGTGTGAGAAAAAGAAAATAACTGATTTTCCCACAGCAACCAATCAAAGCTCAGCTAACGAGCCCTGTTAAAGTAAAACCTGAGTTGTGATTGGTTGTTGCAGGGAAAATTACTTTATTTTTTCTCACACACAGTTTGATAAATCTGGGCCATAGTATTTCCTCTGTATAAATCACTAGTCAAATCACATATGTAGTAATGTATCCAATTTTGGGCACCTGTATATAAGAAAGAAATGGCTGGACTGGAGAGGGTGAAGATTAGGACGACTATACTGGTAATTAATGGTATGGGAGGATTACAGGACCAAGACAGGTTATCATCATACATAGGGTTATTTAATTCAATTACAATCTACAAATACAAATATATTCATCCTCTTTTCATACCTAAGCCGTTACCATGACAAGGGATCATCCTCTGCATCTAGGGAAAGGGAGATTTCAGCACCATGATCACAAATGGGGATTCTTTACTGTAAGAGCAGTGAGACTATGAAACTCTTTGCCACATGATGTTGCAATGACTTAAAGGGTACCTCTCATCAAATAAACTTTTGATATATTTTAGATTAATGAATGTTGAATAATTTTCCAATAGCATGTTAATGAAAAATTTGCTTTTTTCTATTGTATTTTTCCCGATCAGTCCTGTCAGCAAGGATTTCTGACTCATGCTGGAGTCCTAAACACTCAGAGCTGCCAGCCTGCTTTGTTCACAGCCAAACAGGCTGTGAACAAAGCAGACTGGCAGCTCTGAGTGTTCTCCTTTGTGAACAAAGCAGACTCGTAGTGTTTAGGACTCCAGCATGAGTCTGAAATGCTTGCTGCCAGGACTGGTAGGGAGACGCCTAGTGGTCATTTCTTCAAAGTGGAAAATTAAATAGGAAGAAGCATATTTTTTAACAACATGCAATTGTGAAGTTATTCTGCATACATTAATCTATAATATATCAAAAGTTTTTTTGATGAGAGGTACCCTTTAATAAACATGCTTAAGAGGGGGCTGAATGTTTAAAAAAAAAAAAAAAACATTACAGGTTATGTATACTAGATTTCTGGAAAAAGAGTGGTGTTGATCCAAGGATTATTTTTATCTCTGTTACAGATCCAAAGTTAGGTTTTCATAGCCCAAACTACAGCTTTACCCCACTACTAGATACATATGTTTGTATTCCCCCTTCCAAGGGGTGTCACTGCTGAGCTCTGTACATCTTTCATCTCCCCTGATTAAAACTAATGAAGCTCATCTATACTGTCACAGGCATTAAACTATACATTGTGGATATCTTGTTTCTGTATGCCTCCACTATATCTAATTCACTACCTACCCACTTCTGAGGTATGTAGGCACCAAACTTTGCTATATTAATTATACATAACCATTCATATAGACAAGTTCTTCAAAACCTTGGATCTATTATTTTGATAGCTGAGGCCTATGTTACAACCCTGAGACCCAACTTACCTATGTATTTCTGATGTAAGGTTCAGCTCACAATGGCCTTTTCGTTCTCACAATTTTTTTTTCCTGTCTGGTACCTATTAGAGATGAGCGAATCAAATATGATGAATCCGAATTCATTACTAATTTCTAAAAGAATTTGATTCGTAATTAATCCGAATATTGCCACAATTTGTTTTAATGAATCGCTTCATTGACTCCATTATCTGCAGGCTGGGGGGCTAAAATGGTGGATCCACATATGAGGACATAGGGCAAGGAATCCTGGGATTGTGGGATGGACGGATGACCCTGAATCACACGGTGGCATGCAGCCTATCAGCAGCCAGCCCCTGTGATGTCACAGCCCTATATAATCGGGAGCAATTGCTGCAGCCAGGTGTTTCAGCATTTTATTGCAGAGAGAGCAGTGTGTGTGCCACAGAGAAAAAAGCCTTACAGCAGCGATTCATCACAAGCCCAAATCACTGCAGAAAATCAGTGACAGGGGAAAGAGAGAGAAAAAACACTTTTGGGTGTACTACACAGCAATTATGTACTGGTGCACTGGGGTGTACTACAACTCTAAAACTGATAGGGGTAAGTTAGGGTGAGCACTAAAAGCCACAGTCATCTGCTTTTATTGCCTAATAGAGGTTGTAAGTGTAGTGGAGAGTATTGTCCTCCTCTCATAAGGGTAGCCTGTATGTACATAGGTGGTGTACAATTTTTTTTCCTGTTAAACTCATTTGGGCCAGTTACTCTGAAAGGCCAGCCAAACTTACAAACCTAGTTTTCTAGCCTAATACAGTTGTAAGTGTAGTGGAGCATATTGTCCTCTCATAATTGTGACATATACGCACTTAGCCGGTGTATAAGTACGTCAGGCAGAGAAGTGCCAGGATGTGCACAGAGGATTGACAGAGGCCTAAATTCATCAGGCGCAGGCAGAGGTCGCAGCAGACTAGGGGAGCATGGCAGCAGGAGTCGCAACAAGAGGCCTGAGCTCCCAGTATCAGCTAGCGGTGGTGTTTTGACCAGCAATCCATCTGCCATCATTGATTGGTTAACTTGGTCATCCACTTCATCACAAATGACATCTGACACCCCCAGTTCCTCAGACACAACCCTCAGTTGGCATGGGCCAGGAGCAGTCTCTGTCCTCCAATTGCCTCTGTCCAGTGCTGTTCTTTCCCCCACAGAAGTATCGTATGCTGTTGGTTCAGCTCCACTATTTAGTGAGGACGATCTACTAGAGGACAGTCAGCAGCTACTGCCCAGCCAAGAATTGGAGTAGACATCCGCTGCTTCCTCCGCTCGCCAGGCAAGTAGTGATGAGGAGAGTGACATTGGAGGTTGTTTTGCGAGCGTTCAGGCTCCTGAAACAGACACCGCTGAGGAACCTGAGGATGACATCAGTGACGTGCAGACACAACTTAATGATGATGAAGCCGATCACACTTGGGAGCTGAGTGCAGAAGGGGCTTCATCATCATCAGAAGAAGAGGGTTGCAGGTTGCCCGTGAGGCAGCAGCTGAGCCAGCAAGGTGGTAGCATGGTTGGCAGTCAGCATGTTGGCAGAAGTGGAAAGTCTGGAGCCAAACGTTCCCCAGGGGAGACCACTTGCTTCGCAGCAGCCTACCTTCCCGGGAGGTAGTGGAACAGGGGTTCCAGGAGCCCTTGGCAGTAGCAGTCAATCAGTGCGGAGTGTTGGAGGGAAAATCGGCTGCATGGCGGTGTGGCAGCTTTTCATCAAGCATCCAGAGGACGGGATCTTTTACATTATATTTTGATAGTTTGGACATTTAAGCAGGCGGTGATACCTAACATGTTTATTAATAATTTTTTTACACATTTTTGGGGGGATAAAATAGGAAAAAGAGGCCATTTTTAATTTTTATTGTGGAAGGGGCTTTTTAATTATTTTTTTTTTACTTTTTTTTTACACTTTTATAGTCCCCATAAGGGACTATTTATAGCAATCATTAGATTGCATATACTGAGCAGAGGAGAAGACACCTGGAGAGCTGAAGACACCGCCACAATTTTGGATGATCTGATCCCTGCGGCAGATCACAGATCGCAGCATCTGCGGCAAAGCAGGCATTTAAATGGATGATCGGATACGATCCTTCGTTCCACCATCAGGACGAAGGATCGTGCCGAAACTTACGTTGGGGTGGAGCCACTCCAGCTCCGCATTTGCTATTTTGTAACTTCTTGGTATGTATAACTATACCTGACCTCCTACTTATGTTTTTTGAAGTGACAATACTCTCTTTATATGTATAGAGGATCCAGGTCAGGTGTGTGAGCAGGTTGTGTTGCCCTTTTGTCTGTCTCCTCAGTGGGAGTTTTTCCCTGTGTGTTTTTAAAATTGTCTGTAATGTCCCTTGATTTTTAAATGATGTAATAAAATTTGCTATTTTTATAATTATTTGAAATGACTCCACAGTGTTCTTGTGTTGTTCAGTTGGCTATGGTGCAACAAGGAAAGAAGTTAAAAACAATATCCCGAGATGGGACAGGGTCAATATTATCAACACATCTTTGACCAAAGGACAAGCCCTGGGTCACTAATACCCTTATTTATTCCTACCCCCTAAAACTTAGCTTTTATTAAACATCCATAAAATGTTAAGTGAGAAGTGATTGTTAAAACCACAACCTCCTGGTGTGTTACTGGTGTATTACATATTATTCACTGAGTAGCAATTCGCTGTACAAGTAAGTAGCAATGAACAACCTGTGGTCTGCAGCACCACTGATTTGTATTACACACTGTAGGCGATCGATATTAAAACGCTGATAATGCCCCCTCTACATGTTTCGTTGCATCAGTAACTTCTTCAAGAGGGAAACGGGCATCAACCAGTGCTGCCAACTGACTCGCTATTTATGGGCTGTACGCCGAGTCAGTCGGCAGCACTGGTTCATGCCCGTTTTCCTCCTGAAGATGTTGCTGATGCAACAAAACATGTAGAGGGGGCATTGTCAGTCTTTTAATAGCGATTTCCTACAGTGTGTAATACAAATCAGTGGTGCTGCAAACCGCTGGTTGTTCATTGCTACTTACTTGTAAAGCAAATTGCTACTCAGTAATAATACGTAATACACCAGTAACACACCAGGAGGTTGTGGTTTTAACAATCACTTCTCACTAAACATGTTTAATAAAAGCTAAGTTTTAGGGGGTGGGAATAAATAAGGGTATTAGTGACCAAGGGCTTGTCCCTGGGATAAAGGTGTGCTGACAAGGAAAAACGAACACAAATCATTAAAATTATTGTTATGGCACATCCTGTACACCTAGTACAACTGTGTAGATCTAAATGTAGTGGCACTGCAACTTGGAATACAGCTCCATTTGAAGATCTGTTAGTGGAGCCAGAGAAAATACCCTGGAAAACATGTCACTGAGTATTTTCTTGGTAACTACAGCACACCAAACTCTATTAAACTGATAGACAAACATCTTAAATCATAAAAAACATGGAGTGCAATATGTGCCTGCAGATTTATTTCCTGCATTGATACTTGGACTTTTTTTTTTTCTACAAATATTGGTGCAGTCAGTTTGAAGGGGTCTGTCATAGTCCCTCAAAAATTTTCAGATGGCAAAACTTTTGAAAAAATGTGTTATCTTGAGTTATCTTCAAGCTATTTGTATTTGTTTCCATTAATGCAATTTTTAGATGTATTTTGAATGTAGTTAATAGCATTCAGATATTTTGTTTGCCAATAATTCCAGTGACTACTCAGTACCTGACAGTTGTGCCCATGTGTTTGCCAAACTGGTATTCATGTTATGTTTTAACTTTTATTTATTGATTGCATATCATAAATTAGTTAAGATGTTACTCTGGGAAAAAGCAAACATCAAAAAGATTAGCGTAAGGCTTCAGGAATAAATCAATGGCCAGACTTCAATGTTGCAAATTATTGCAGTAACCTTTTGGTAATGCCGCTCTATATTAAGCATGCCCTTTTGACTCTGTGATCGTAAATTGTTCTTTCTGAACACTGGATACGCTAAGCTCTGATAAATAAGGAGAAAGGCATGTATAAGGAGACCAGGATCATAATACAACTTGTCTGCTTGCAGTCGCCAGAACATTTGCTTACTTTCATATTTACATTAGTATTGCTAACAACAAAATGCTATTTTCCAAAAATTCTGCACAGTGCACTAAAGTGTACAGTGTATCTATTTATACTTTGCTGTGCCAATCTCTACTTATATAAGAGATGTTGTCTGAACTTAAATACCTTCTTCCCCCAGAAACAGGATAGTTCAAGAATTGTGCTCAGTATTCTAGCTCATCCCTGTTCAAGTGAAATTTTAATACTGAACAAATAGTGTAGCCTTCTGTCGGTCCCTAAGCCTGTAGTTTATTTATAGTCATAATCAGGGCCATCTCTGCCTATAGGCAAAATAGGCAGCCGCCTAGAGCACCCACTTGATGGGGACACCACTATGCCTGTCACATGAAAGTTAGACAGCCAGCAATCGAACCCCTCGCTCCACCAGCTTAGCCAGCGGCACCACCATAACCCCCCTCTGATGTGTGTCACCCCAGTAGTAAGGTAATTACATAAGGTGGAGGTTTGTTACAGTGTGTCACCCCAGAAGTAAGGAGATTACATGAGGAGGAGGTTTGTTACAGTGTGTCACCCCAGTAGTAAGGATATTACATGAGGAGGAGGTTTGTTACAGTGTGTCACCCCAGTAGTAAGCAGATTACATGAGGAAGAGGTTTGTTACAGTGTGTCACCCCAGTAGTAAACTAATTGCATGAGAAGGGGGCTTGTTACAGTGTGTCACCCCAGTAGTAAGGTAATTACATAAGGAGGAGGTTTGTTACAGTGTGTCACCCCAGTAGTAAGGAGATTACATGAGGAAGAGGTTTGATACAGTGTGTCAACCCAGTAGTAAGGAGATTACATGAGTAGGAGGTATGTTACAGTGTGTCACCCCAGTAGTAAGGAGATTACATGAGGAGGAGGTTTGTTACAGTGTGTCACCCCAGTAGTAAGGATATTACATGAGGAGGAGGTTTGTTACAGTGTGTCACCCCAGTAGTAAGCAGATTACATGAGGAAGAGGTTTGTTACAGTGTGTCACCCCAGTAGTAAACTAATTACATGAGAAGGGGGCTTGTTACAGTTTGTCACCCCAGTAGTAAGGTAATTACATAAGGAGGAGGTTTGTTACAGTGTGTCACCCCAGTAGTAAGGAGATTACATGAGGAAGAGGTTTTATACAGTGTGTCAACCCAGTAGTAAGGAGATTACATGAGTAGGAGGTAGGTATTATACTACATCATGGAAACATGAAAATACTACAACAATAACTACATAAAAATTGTGATCAAAACTGCTTTGCATCGAGCGCCATGCATTTATGGACTGTGGTATGAGCCTTAGCACAAACTGAAATACATTTACAGTGACACAGTAAGGGATCTCTGTGTCTCCAAACACGGTGATTGTTGCCTACGGTAAGGCCAAGCTCCCCTTATAATGGTGATCGCTGTGATAGGCTGGTCAATTGCTGATCATTAAAAGAGAGAGATCCTAGAAAAGGTGCAGTGTATGTTCGAAATGGTAAATAAGAAAAGACACCCTTTATCAGTGTGACGTGTCCTGTAAACCAGGCCTCTTTATAAAAGATTCCTTTGAAGAGAACCATAGATTACTGGATTATATATTTACCCTAATTTGGATTATATATTTACCCCAATTTTCGTATTTTATCAATTGCAGTGCAGGTGTCCCACACACCTGTGGGACAAAATGTTCACTACATTTTGTAATAAATTCCTTGAGGGTGTAGTTTCTTAAATGAGATAACTGTTAGATGTTTTACTCAGAATCTCTGCAAAAGGCATGCCATTGCTGTGAAAAATGACTAATTTGGGGGGGGGGAAGAGTTTTTGCTTTCCCATTTGAAAAATAAAACAATTATGCATTTTTGTTTTTTAATAGTGAGGGGTCCCACTCCATCCTGTCTCTGGACACTAGAAAAACTGTTTTACAGGGTGGAATAAGACTTCTTATGGGGAGTAATGAGGGCATTCAGAATTGGAAATAAATGTATACATTTGGTTATGGGTCCATTACAGAAAAAGGGAGAATATCTTTGGAGGGATATGGTGGTCTAGAAAAAAGTTTTTGCCCCTCTCAGGGCACAAGACGGGGGGGGGGGGGGGGGGTTCCCCTTCTTTTTGCTCTAGCAATAGAACCACTTTCAATTTAGATTAGGTCAGACCGGGAGATTGCGAAATTTGATGCCAGAGGGAGAGAAGGGAATCTTATTCTCCTTTGGTTGTCAGGCAGAAGATCTCAAGACTATTGGTCAGAAATATATACCAAAGACAAGATCTCAAGACTATTGGTCAGAAATATATACCAAAGACAAGATCTCAAGACTTTTGGTCAGAAATATATACCAAAGACAAGATCTCAAGACTATTGGTCAGAAATATATACCAAAGACAAAATCTCAATACTATTGGTCAGAAATATATACCAAAGACAAGATCTCAAGAATTTTGGTCAGAAATATATACCAAAGACAAGATCTCAAGACGATTGGTCAGAAATATATACCAAGACAATGTTTTGGATGGAGATCCAAATTTTGCCAAGTATACAGATATTGGGAGTTGATGGGGGAACATTGATGGGGGATTTTTCTTGTAAAAACTAAGCAAAACATAAGCAATTCCACAATCAGCAATAAAACACATTAACACTTTCTAAAGGTGACATAAATACAGCAATAAAATGGGAAATTATATATATATATATATATATATATATATATATATATATATATAACGGTGTTTGGGTGAGAGGAATATACTCATCTCCCTTACATGTGCTTCAGTGGATGAAATGCTACAATATTAGGCACTATTCACTTAAAATGACAACACAGTCTTTAAATCTGGTATTGGTCCAGAAATAAAGATGGTAATTGTTAGTTTAGCAGACTATCTACAAAGGCACCTGTCAGCTTTATCTGGAAACTGGAGGAAATAGCATTCTGAATGGTGACAGCACAGTTCTTGCACTTCCAGATTTGTCAGAAGTTGGTTGTTGTTAACAGGGAATGGAAACATAGCCATGTGAACACCTATTGCCAGGGCGGTGAAGATATAGAGTTCAAGTCACAGGTCAACAACTGATGGTGTTGTTAGACACAGAGGTCACATATATCAGCTTGAAAGTATTAAAGCCACTCTACATAGCATGTGACAGATGCTATACTCTTCAGTCAATTTTATGGAGCTATTGAACGTTCCTTGTAGCTATATTGTCCTACTGAAGTGGACCCATATTTAACAATAAACATCAATAAGTGGAATAATGTTTCATCATGGCATCTAATCTCTTTAAGTTCTGTAACACTTAGGTCATGAATATTTTCTCTCTCTAACCTCACTCCAATTTAGTTCTTAGCTTGCACTGATTTGCCATGGGCAGCTGTTTTTAACTCCACATTCTGTATGAAAACATGGGCAGTACACATTGATTTGTTCTTTATTGAGCAAATAATTTAACACTAACCAGTCTGACACCTGTATTTTGGTGAGTAGTTGTAGTAGTTACCGTTGTGCAATATACATTATTATATTTGACCTTTTTGTTACTCTTACTCTATTATTGTTTAAGTTACATAAATATTTATTTACATAGCTATGCTTTGTATTTCCATATGCAGCCAGGAAAAGATAACCCCCCCCCCCCCCCCCCAGCCATAATATGTAATACATGGTATTGTTGTTAGTTAAATTACGTACTGTTAATTATATTTTTCAAATTAAGGCACATAACCATATTACAGCCCTATACAAGACTGTAATATAGAACTAGTAGACTTCTGACATTTCACATGGAAGCATATGGAACCTGCTAGGAATAAAATTGCACCATGCTCCATTGAATGCCATATTGTATGTGGTGCATACAATTTGATAACAGCAGTTCATATGGATGTACTAGTTCAATAACAGCAAGGTGACACATTAACATAGAACATGTAAAGATGGGAAGATGGGAAAGAGATAAGCAGAAAGAAGACATTTTAAAGCAAAAGTTGTGCTTGGGATCATTTTGGAGACCAGACTAGAGATGTTTGCAGGAGTTAGTCTGTAGAAAAGTTTACATCTGTGTATCAGTTTTGAATGATATTTGCTGGGCAAATAACCAGTGAAGGGAAGCAGAGAGGAGTGATGATGGAAGAGCAAGAGTTAAAAATCACCTAGAGGGGCAAAAGACTAATAGTAGGCCAAAGATAAGGGAGTTTCAGTCGTCAAGCTGGCATATGAAGAGGACTTGGATAAGCCTTTTGGTAATTTTGTGTGTGGAGAAGTATAAAAAGCAATATCAGCTTCGTGCCAGATTGCGGCCGACCACAGCCCCTCCATTTATCTCTATAGGAGTTATTGAGATACAAAAACCCTGTATCTCACTCTTTCCTATAGACACATTTCCTATAGCACAGCTGGCGGTTGGACCCCTCGATCAGACATCTTATCCCCTATCCTTTGAATAGGGGATAAGATGTCTAGCAAAGGAGTACTCCTAGTCTGTTGATAAACTTAAAAACGTCTTGTCTTATCTAGTTTAATGACAATATCAGTGAACCTATGAGGAATTAAAAAATCCTTCATAAATCAGATAATTTTAGATAATATCAATTAAAGCATTATTTTTAGTCGTCGGTAAACAAAAGTATGTAACTTTGTTTCTTTTTTTTAATGGAAAAAATGGAACTTTAAAATATATTAAAGAAGAACTATAGAGAAAAGGCAAAAATGTTCAATTCAATTGTAGGTTATCCAGGATAATGTTATGTATTTCCAAATACTAGATAACCCCTTTTCCCCCTTTCCCACAGAATGACTTATAGAAACATCAGGTTATGCAGCTAGTTTGTGCATCCTGATGTTTATATAAGTCATTCAGTTAACCTGGCGATGAGCGGCATCGCATGGATTAACAGGCAGAAGTCCCACTGTTACTGGCGGGAGTTCTGCAACACAGCCCCGGACCATTTGTGATGGTCCAATCACAGTGTCTCAGCTGACTGGGGCGGGGGGGGGGGTGAAAGTTCAGATCCCCAGCTCTGCTTGCCCCTAGAAGTCTGTGCAGAGCGGGGGAAGATGACCCCGAGAGCTGCGGGGGCCAATGTGGTGGGGGGGGGAGGGGGGGACACCAGCAACACATACCTGAGGATCGGTGCAGGCAGCGGGGACAGGGGACCGTCAGCTGGCAAGTGGAGGAGGCAGGGGTGGTGTCGGCATCAGAGGCAGCAGTGAAGATTGCTGTACAGTGATCTTCACTGCTGCTTCTAGGAGTTTCAAAACTTTGGCTGTCTGGGCATGCTGGGAGTTATAGTTTTGCAACATCTGGAGGGCCACAGTTTTGAGACCATTGGGCAGGGCTGCCATCAGATATTTTGGGGCCTCTTATACAGCTCAGGCCTGGGCCCCCCTGGACACCCCTCACAGTACCACCAATTGCACATATCGCATCCTACGACGTACAACATGATACCAGTATCAGCATTACAAATTGGGCTGCTACCCCACCTGCACTTTTATCTCCTCCCCCCCTTGATCAACCCCATGTGCTATATAATTTCCCCCCCTTCTAATCCCCCCCCCCATGCTACTTTATTTCCCCCCTCTGATTTCCCCTGCCATTTTATAGTATAAGGAAGCTAATGCTATATTAGGCAGCATAGGTTACTACTACATGATAGATCTACACCAAAAAAAACAAGGGTCCAGGTACTGCTAAACAGTCATTTTATTAACACCAACAAAATAAAAAAAAACATGTATATGAGGTATCAGGAGAAAAACACAAGCACAGAGGCCACAACACACATGAAATTCAGAGATAATGGGAGATTCATCAAATCCTGTGATGACGGAAAGTGGAGCAGTTGTAGATCGCTTCTTTCATGTTTCAGAGGCCTTCATCATGATTGTGACTGCTGCGAACATGATATTTATACCACTTGTGTGAAGTATACAGTTGTGTGTGTGTGTAAAATGCAGTGCATGTGTGGGTGTGAATTATACCCCCTTAAGGACATCACGACTTTCTTTTTTTCCTCCTCACGTTCTTAGAGCCATAATACTTTTAACCCTTTAAGGACCATGGGTTTTTCCATTTTTGCACTTTAGTTTTTTCCTCCTCACCTTTAAAAAATCATAACCCTTCCAATTTTGCACCTAAAAATCCATATGATGGCTTATTTTTTGCGCCACCAATTCTACTTTGCAGTGACATAAGTCATTTTACCCCAAAATCTATGGCAAAATGGGAAAAAAAATCATTGTGCGATGAAATTGAAGAAAAAACACAATTTTGTCAATTTTGGGAGCTTCTGTTTCTACGTAGTACATTTTTCAGTAAAAATGACACCTGATCTTTATTCTGTAGGTCCATACGATTAAAATTATACCCTACTAATATAGGTTTGATTTTGTCGTACTTCTGGTAAAAATCATAACTACATACAGGAAAATGTATACGTTTAAAATGGTCATATTCTGACCCCTATACTTTTTTATTTTACCGCTTACAGGGCGGTATGAGGGCTCATTTTTTGTGACGTGATCTGATGTTTTTAGCGGGACCATTTTTGTATTGATCGGACTTTTTGATCGCTTTTTATGAATTTTTTCATGATATAAAAGTGACCAAAAATATGTTATTTTTGAATTTTTTTGCTCGTACGTCATTGACCCTGTGTTTTAATTAATTATATATTTTTATTGTTTGGACATTTACGCACGCGGCGATACCACATATGTTTATATTTATTTTTATTTACATGTTGTTGTTTTTTTTATGGGAAAAGGGGGGTGATTTGGACTTTTATTAGGGAAAGAGTTAAATGGCATTTATTGACTTTTTTTTCACTTTTTTTTTGCAGTGTTATAGCTCCCATAGGGACCTATAACACTGCACGCACTGATCTTATAGACTGTTCACTGCAAAGCCATTGCTTTGCATTCATCAGTGTTATTGGCGGTCGATTGCTCAAGCCTGCATCTCAGGCTTGGAGCAATCAATCGCCAAAGGGACACGCCGGAGGAAGGTAAAAGGACCTCCATTCGATCGGGACACCACATTTTCCCAGCTGATCGGGACACCACATTTTCACTGCGGTGGTCCCGATCAGCCCCACTGAGCATCCGGGAAGGCTTCACTTTGGTTTTAGATTTGGCATTCAACTTTGAATGCCGCGTCTAAAGGGTTAATAGCGTGCGGCACCCCGATCGCTGCCACGCGCTATTAGCCCTGGGTCTCTGCTTCAGATACATGCCGGGACCGACCCGATATGACACGGGGTTATATCGCGGGAGCCGACCAAGGACGTAAATATACGTCCTTGGTTGTAAAGGGGTTAATTTTCAACCTTCAGATCCACATGAGGCTTGTTGCTTTTGTGCCACCAATTGTACTGTTTAATGACATCACTCATGCTACCATGAATTATACAGTAAAGCAAAAAAACGCCATTTAGCTAATTTTTGGGGGCTTCCGTTTCTACCCAGTGCACTTTTCAGCAAAAATTACATTTTATTTATATCTTTATTCGGTACCTCCATACGATTACAACAATAACCAACTTTTATAGGCTTTGTTTTACTACTTTTAAAAATAACTTTTTGTACAAAAATTAGCATCCTCTTCTGACCCCTATAACTAGAATTTTTCCATATACTGGGCTGTGTGAGGTCTCACCTTTTGCGCTTTGTTCTGTACCATTTATGTTTTTGATGGGACTTTCCAATCGCTTTTTATTCATTTTTTATGGTATAAGAAATGACTTAAAATTTGCAATTGTGGACTTAGGTATTTTTTAACAATTATGCCATGGACCGTGCCTGTTAATTAACGTTATATCGTAATAGTTTGGACATTTGAGCACACGGTGATACCACATGTTTGGATTCTTAAATAACTTTTTTTTTTTTATATGGGAAAATGGGGTGTGTGGTGGGTGTGTTAAATGCAGTGTTTGTGAATTTTATAGTGCATTGTTTTCCAAACAATGTATCTCCAGCTGGTGAAAAACTACAACTCCCAGCATGCCCAGACAGCTGGTGGCTCTCCGGGCATGCTGGGAGTTGTAGTTTTGTAACAGCTGGAGGCACCCTGTTTGGAAAACACAGATATAGCTGAGTGTGTATATACTATAGGTTACCTTCTCATGATAAATACATTCCCCTCTTCATGCCTCCACAGCACAGCAGTCAGGCTCCTCCCACCCATGTGACCGATCACATGGTAATGACATTATCGAAGGTCCTTTGCCATTCCATACACAGCCCGATGTTCAGCAGTCAATTGCTCCACTGTGCTGTTGCTGCTGCTGCTGCCTGTAAAATACTTAAAATAGGGTCACATGTGGGGGGGGGGGGGGTCCACTGTTCTTGTAGCATGGGGACTTTGTAAACGCACATGGCCCCCGGCTTCCATTCCAAACAAATTATCTCTCTAAAAGCTCAATGGCGCTCCTTCTCTTCTGAACATTGCAGTTCGCCCGCAGAGCACTTGATATCCACACATAGGGTATTTGGGGGGCATTTTCTCCTATAACCTCTTGCAAAAATGGTAAATTTGGGGAAAAAACTGCATTTTAGTGAAAAAAAATTTCATTTACACATCCAACTTAAAAAAAAAAGTTGTCAAACACCTGTGGGGTGTTAAGGCTCACTGTACCTCTTGTTAAGTGCCTTGAGGGGTGCAGTTTCCAAAATAGTATGCCATGTGGGGTTTGTTTTGCTGTTATGGAACCATAGGGGCTACCTAAATGTTACATGCCCCCTAAAAACCATTTCAGCAAAATTCACCCTCCAAAATCCTATTCTCGCTCTTTCGCTTCTGAGCCCTCTAGTGCACCCACAGAGCACTTTACGTTTTTGAGGTATTTCCTTAATCGAGAGAAATTGTGTTACACATTTTGGGGGGCATGTTCTCCTTTTACCTCTTGTAAAAATTCAAAAACTGGGTCTACATGAACATGTTAGTGTAAAAAAATTATACTTTGAATTTTCTCCTTCCCTTTCTGCTGCTATTCCTGTGAAACACTTAAAAGGTTAACATTCTGAACATCATTTTGTATTCTTTGAGGCATTTATGGGGTATTTCTAATATGAAGACCCCTCAAATCCACAAAAAAACTCAACTGGTCCCTGAAAAATTCCAATTTTGAAAATTTTGTGAAAAATTGCTGCTGAACTTTGAAGCCCTCTGATGTCTTCCAAAAGTAAAAACATGTCAACTTTATGATGCAAACATAAAGTAGACATATTGTATATGTGACTCAATATATAATTTATTTGGTATGTCTATCTTCCTCATAAGCAGAGAGCTTCAAAGTTAGAAAAATGCTAAATGTTAACATTTTTCATGAAATTTTTGAATTTTTCACCAAGAAATGATGCAAGTATTGCTGAAAATTTACTACTATGATAAAATAGAATATGTCATGAAAAAACATTCTCGGAATCAGATTCATACATAAAAGCATCCCAGAGTTATTAATGCTTAAAGTGACAGTGGTCAGATGTGCAAAAAAATGCTCTGGTCCTTAATGTCAAAATGGGCTTGATCCTTAAAGGGTTAATGACCTAAATGAGTTAAAAGAGGGGCATAAGAACAGAAACTTGAGATATACTCACAGAAACTAGATGAAAGGTAGAGGTAGTCGAACACTAAAGGTTTGGTCTGGCAACTATGAAGCAAAGAAAGTTATCTTTGATGTTGGTAAAGACTTTCTATAACACCATGGATAACATGAAATCCAGACAAGTAAGCACTTGACCAGTCTAGCCCGACCTTCTGCTTGAAGAACAAATTTGCAGACTGACCCTATGTTATCTAAGAATGAAAAGATCCAGGTCACAAGAAGGGACTTAACGTTGAACGTAAGAGTGCATAAGCAGCAACAAACATGATGAATGGATGTTATCTTATACATCGAGAGGATAAGACTCAAAAGACTGGAGAAGAGGACAATTTGGAGAAAAAACTGCCAGGAGTTCAAACTTGTTTAACATCACTTATAATTATATGGAAAGATATTATGCAGCTTAGATTATTTTAATTTATTACATCATACGGTTTCTGATCATTTCTCCTGTTAACCAAAACTTCCTAAATATCCCATGTCTGCTTCACAAGACAATTAAATGTATCTAGATATGATGTAAATCACTTCCACATGGAACATTCAACACGGGATGCTATATACTATACAGGAGTTGCCTTGTTTGTACATGTTTAAATTATATGGTGCTTGTGGAAGAAAATTCTGAATTATTGAGCAGTTTAGAAATTGTTTAACCACCATATCTCGTAACCCAGTTATTACAATTCATCAAATATATTTCATCATCTGTTTAGTGCACTTTCATGGTACAATATAGTCGCAACATTTTGCATTTCTAAATATGCTTATATCCTTGGCTTCTTACAAAGCAAGTGAATTACAGCAACTTGATTTGAAAGCTTTACGAGAGCTTGTCCACAGGCCAGAAATGATAAATCTAAATCTTTTGCAACACCAAATACTGCCAGCATTACAGCCACAAATTCATAAAATCATACTTGTGTAAACACAAGAGTCACACGCCCTTCAAACTAGAGGTAGCCAAAATGTTTAACTGGCTTTGGCATGGGTGTATGTTACATTCTTGAGTATTCCAAATCTAAATGGTGAACTTTACTTATGCTTCAAAAGATTTTATTTCAGGAGACTATAGGAAAATTCCATAAGAGATGGATAAAAATTGTAAAATGTTGCTTTACAGTAAATCCAGTCTTCTTTTATTGAGAAAATACATGCAATCATTTAAGTGATGTTAAAGAGGTACTCCGGCGCATAGGATAGGGGATAAGATGCCTGATCGCGGGGGTCCCGCCGCTGGGGAACCCTGTGATCTTCCACGCCGCACCCAGTTGGAATCAGCCCCCGTCACTATGCTCCGTCCCCGTGATCGCCAGAAATCAGACCCAGAGCGAGCACGCTCCGGGGGCTAATTCTAACGGGGTGCAGTGTGAAAGATCACGGGGGTCCTTTGGATAGGGGACAAGATGTCTTAGCTCCGGAGTACCCCTTTAATACAATCTATCAAAAAAAATCATTACAAACCTTGTTGTGTAAGCAAAAAGGAGTGTAGCCTTCTGGTTAGCAATATAATATCTGCCACCTCACCATGAAAAGTGGTAGGAGACACCACTAGATGAGACCTATAGTAGAGTTGCTCATAAAGGTGAACCTTTACAGTCATGCACTATGCTGATGATGATACACACTCGGTCTCTCCCCAGACTAGGATCTTTTTCTTCCAGTTGGTCATACTTTAAACATGACCCGCATAGTCATTGTCACAGAGTAAAATAAACAGCAAAGCCCAGGGTGCTACACTGTTTACACAAGTCTCATGAAAGGAGTTACAGGAATTGTGTAAAACAGCCAGCTCAGCTGATTTCTGCCCCCTCCCATAGACTTGCATTGAGGGGGCGGGGCGTGACGTCACACGGGGGTGGGATCTTGACGTTACGATACTCCGACTCCTTGGTTATAAGGCTTCCGACTCGGAGCCTCCAGTGCTGTGGAGAGTTCACACAGGTGGGTGCGGAATGAGAGTGGCGGGACCCCCTGATCAGACATCCCCTACCCTTTGGATGTCTTAGGGCCTGAGCACCCCTTTAAAGGACCCTAATATATATAGCGTGGAAGAAAGACAAGACAGAGGGGATATGATAGAAACTTTTAAATCCATAAAGAAAATAATGATAAAGGAGGAGAGAAAAGAATAAAAATTACCACAAGAGGTCATAGTTATAAATTAGATTATGTAGTGATATCAGGAAATATTACTTACTGAGAGAGTAGTGGATGCATGGAATAGCCTTCCTGAAGACGTGGTAGCTGCAAATACAGTGAAGGAGTTTAAGCATGCATGGGATAAGCATAAGGCTATCCTTCATATAAGATAGGGCCAGGGACTATTCATAGTATTCAGAATTTTGGGCAGACTAAATGGGCCAAATTGTTCTTATCTGCCAACACATTCTATATTCCTATATTGTATTCGGTCCCCTATGTGTCCCAAATAGAGTTAGGCCACCCATTACAACCATATAGTAGTCAGGTACCCTCACTGACTCCATATCATAGTTAGGACTCCAACACTGTACCCATATTGTAACTAAATCCTCCAAACTGCACCCTTATAGTAGTTAAGATCCTCACATTGCTCCCATATAGTAGGTAAATCCCCCATACTGTGCCCATGTAGTAGTTAACCCCTTGCTTACCCATGACATACTGGTAGGTCATGGGTCGAGTGAGGGGAATATTTTGCAGGCCTGCACGTCAGGTCTGCATCATAACCAGCAGATCCCCGCTGCTATCAGTAGCTGACATCTGCCAGTAATGACGGACATCTGAGCTGGCTCCGATGTCCGACATTTAAATGCTTAAATGCTGTGATCAAAAATGATTACGTGATTTAAACATTAAATGCCACTAAATCATGGTGTCTAGGGGACCCATCTGTATCTCTGTGATGTAATTGCATGCTTACGATGGGTTGCAGTGCAAGAAGTGATGCAATAGAATTACATTGATGTAATAGCTGATGCAATATTACATTGATCTATGTAACTCATCTACTGATGACTTATGATAGGATATGAAAAAATTGTGTAAAACAAAGTTACATTTTTTTTTTAAATATTAAAAACTACCCCCCCCCCCCCAAATAAAAATTCAAACATATTTGATATTGCCCCAGACATAATTGTCCAAATTATTAAAAGGGTATTCAGGAAAAAACTTTTTTTTTATATCAACTGGCTCCAGAAAGGTAAAAAGATTTGTAAATTACTTCTATAAAAAAAAAAATCTTAATCCTACCAATAATTATCAGCTGCTAAAGTTGAGTTGTTCTTTTCTGTCTGGCAACAGTGCTCTCTTCTGACATCTCTGCTTGTCTCGTGAACTGCACAGAGTAGAAGAGGTTTGCTATGGGGATTTGCTTCTACTCAGGACAGTTCCCGAGACAGGTGTCATTAGAGCACTTAGACAGAAAAGAACAACTCAACTTCAGCAGTAAGTACTGAAAGGATTAAGATTTCTTAATAGAAGTAATTTACAAATCTGTTTAGCTTTCTGGAGCCAGTGGATATATGAAAAAAAGTTTTTCCCTGGATAACCCCTTTAACCCCTTAACGACAATGGACATAAATGTACGTCATAGTGCTGTGGTACTTAACACACCATCATGCACATATACGCGCCGCCATGACCGCGAGCACCAGACCGGTGCTTGCGTCATACGCGTCTGGTCCCGGCTGCTATCAGCAGCCAGGGACCCGCCGGTAATAGCAGACATCCGCAATCACGTGGATGTCCGCCATTAACCCCTCAGATGCCATGATCAATACAGATCACGGGATCTGCGGCAGTGCTGTACTTTGAATGGATGATCGAATTGCCCGCAGCGCTGCCACGGGGATCTGATCATCCAGCATTTCAGCCGGAGTTCCCCTCACCTGGCTTCGGCTGTCTCCCGGGGTCTTCTGCTCTGGTCTGAGAGCAAGCAGACTAGAGCAGAAGATCACCGATAACACTGATCAGTGCTTTGCTCTATGCATAGCACTGAACAGTATTAGCAATCAAATGATTACTATAAATAGTCCACTATGGGCACTATTTAAGTGTGAAAAAAGTAAAAAAATATAAAATAAAAAAGTAAAAAAATATGAAAAATCCCCTCCCCCAATAAAAAAGTAAAACATCAGTTTTTCCCATTTTACCCCCCAAAAAGTGTAAAAAAAAATAATTAATACACATATTTGGTATCTCCGCGTGCATAAAAGTCTGAACTATTAAAATATATTGTTAATTGTTCCGTACGGTGAACGGCATAAACATAAAAAAATTCCAAGATTGCAGCTTTTTTGTCACATTTTATTCCAAAAATAGTTATAAAAAATGTATAAAAAGTTAAACCTAAGCAAAAGTGGTACTGATAAAAACTTCAGATCATAGCTCAAAAGAATGAGCCCTCATACCCCCATATACGGAAAAATTTGAAAGTTATAGGTGGTCAAAATAGAGCTATTTCAAACATACAAATTTTGTTAAATTGGTTTGAGATTTTTTTAAAGTGATACATTTAGAGCATATAACATGGGTATCATTTTAATCGTATTGACCCACAGAATAAAGAAAACATGTCATTTTTACCAGAAAGTGTACGGCGTGAAAACAAAACCTTCCAAAATTTGCTAAATTGCAGTTTTCTTTTCAATTTTCCCACATAAATAATATTTTTTGGTTGCGCCGTACATTTTATGGTAAAATAAGTGATGGAATTACAAAGTACAATTGGTGAACAAAAAACAAGCCCTCATATGGGTCTGTGGATCAAAATATAAAAGAATATGATTTTTAGAAGGCGAGGAAAAAACAAAAAGGCAAAAATAAAATTGGTCTGGTCCTTAAGGCCAAAATGGGCTTGGTCCTTAAAGGAGTACTATGATAAGCAAATAAATATCACCATAGAATAGGGTTCGTAAATACCTTTAAATAGAGGTGGTGATCTCCAGGATCGGTCCAGCGGTTCTCCAGCTACAGCCCCCGGTAATTTTGCATACTTCCGGGTACTGTACGTCTGAAACTGACGTCATAATTGACGTTACCCATCATTCCTAGCGCATATGATTCCGGTCACAATCCCTCCCTCAGTCTTTCTCCCCACCCCTAATATTATTCTTCACAACGCCCCTCACTGCCTCGTATTTGCCTCCCCCTGTCTCTAGCCACCACCCAGAGCCACTACGCCATCTCCCCCCCCCCCTACATCCTCCAATCAAGCTGAGATCGCGCTGCATATTGGCGTAGGTTGCTTTGTGAATATAACAGATAGTTACGGCAGCGTGGAATAAGATCACATGTCCGGTCCTTGTATGCTGGCGAATGCGCATGCGCGCGACTCGCCGGATGATAGCAGGGAGGTTAGAGAGGCGTTTACTCAGCCCAGCGAATGCGTTATGAATATTCAACTTGGGGCGTGACATGGACGCACTGTCTGGGGAGGGCTGACAGAGGGGAGGAACGGAGAAACGATGACGTTTCGTTGCAGACATGGCCGCTGACGCGCACATACTGAGGAACGACAGTCATAATGCTGTGAGGGAGGCTGCACTTCCGGATTCGCTGTAAAACAACGATGCGTACACAGAAGGCAATGGAGGTAATTGGGAGTATTATATAACTTTGTAAATCAGAGCTAATGGCGTTAAAAAGATTTAATTTAGAGTACTCCTTTAAGAGGTTAAATTTTGATGTTTCTGATCCTGCAAGGTGAACAGCATAAACACAAAAAAATTCAAAGTGCCAAAAGTGGTGATTTTTTTGTCACATTACGTCCCAGATTTTTTTAAATAAAAAGTGATCACATAAATGCAAAAATGTGGTACCGTTAAAAACTACAGGTCTTGGTGCCAAAAAATAAACTCTAATACTGCTCTATAGGTGGTAAAATAAAAAAATAATAGGGGTCAGAACATGGCATTGAACAAACTTTTTTTTTCTGTCTTCAATTTTTTTGTTTAACTAACTTTATCTAAGGTTGGTATCATTGGAATTGTAACAACCTTAGAAAAAGCATGTCAGAATTACCATATTGTGAACTGCTAAAAAAAATTATTGCCCCACAAAATTACGCAATTCCATAATGTTCTCAATTTTGTCTTATATATTTTTTTCCTGGTTCTGTAGTACATTATATGATAAAATAAAGTGCATCAACACACTCCCCCTATCACATCGCTCACCCACAGTTTGTGCGCATCCTTCCGATGCGCTATTCCTCTCCTCTTTTCTGACTTTCAGTGCAGGAAGCATAGGAAGAAATTTAGCCATTACTGGAAGTGCATAGTTTAACTGTGTGTGTATCCTAAAGACGACACACAATAAAGACCAATAGTCATCTTCGTTGGGCACCCCTTCCTGGCTGTGGGTGATCATAATGCCTATCTGTGGCAGTGAGGTGCTGTTTAAAAAGGAGCATGGGTCCTGAAGCTGGAGTAGCTCCAATGATAATCCAGCACTTGACTTGGCACCCTACAGGTTAGTGGCATCCAGGAATATTCTATCCACAAAAAACAATACTCTCTAATAGAATGAATCTAAGCAATGTCCCCATCTCAAAAAATGTAATGTGTTGGTTGGTTTATATGATGGACTTCATATAAACCAACCGAACATTCATATAAATCAACCAACACATTTAATGTTTGAGATGGGGAAATTGCTTAGATTCTTCCTATTAGAGAGTATTGTTTTTTTGTTTTTTTTTTGTGAATAGTATATGCCTGGATGCCACTAGCCTGTAGGGTGCCAAGTTCTTAAAGGATTTAAATAATTCTAAACTTGGTTGTGTTACATGATACATTTTTTTTTTCTTTATACATTTTGATGTTGCTTCTTGTTATGCCAATGTATAGCTGGGAAGAAATAGCATCATAATAATTGTTTAACAGTAAATACAATAGGTAATGATCCTCCATGCCTGTTCCCTGTAGGTCTATCATTTTGCATGTTGAAGTATGCAGGAACTAATGATCGCTCAGTTCATAGGTTATACACAATTGTGACATTGTGTCTATGTGAATCACATTCCAGAAGAGAAGAGAACATTGAAAATAGCTAATGCTCATGGAAGAAAACACTAGTCTTTACAATCTATAAACTAAAAATAATAGAAAGATGTCAACACAATCCCCAGGACATCATTATTATTATCAGGAATTCAGTTACACAAAGTATAATAAAATCACACATCAAACACAAATCTTTTCCTTACAACTTCCCCATCCAACATTACTTTCACAATGCACTACGCCAAAAAGTAGCTATTAGAAACAAATGGGTTCAGTTCTTGAATTGTTGGTGCTTGCCCTCCATAAATCACATCATTAGTAAATCTGTCCTAAGGTGAAAAACATAAAAGACTTTATTGTTTCAATAGCCCACTGACGGCACACATATTAACCATGCCTATTGTCCTCAATGCGTGGGACTCTCCCATGTTAACACTCATTCACTGCTTAACCATTAACTATGTATTTTAAGATGAATCACTGAAACCATTCAGGCCTGTAGCTATCTAGAAAGCCATGGAACCATATGATTCAGTTACTCCCTTTTATTGCAATTATACTACTTTATAATGATAATTGTAACATATGCTTCTGAATGATTTACTATTGTGAGTAAAAGGCAGGGTATTGACAGCATGCCAGAGAGCATAAACTATTGTTATCCTATGCATATAAAAATGAATGATGACAAACTATTTCTAGCCACCAAATGACTATCTGTTATTATTAGGTGTATCTCTTGTTGTGTTTTGTCTAAGTGTTCCAAGCATTCCTGCTGGATGAACACGTCTAGGAAGGTGTCCTCTTACATGTTTCTTAATACCAAGCATTAATTTCAGACAATGTCACATCTCACATTTCAGAGGCCGATTCAAATACAAAGGCTTATCCATAATCTCCATATCGGTGGAATCAAACCAGTCAGTTCCTCATTTACTCCATAGTTTTTAGTAATTAGATGACAGATTACAGTCTCCAAATAACACTTCATCCATTGAGAGCTTTAATAACCGGTGGCAGCCAAACACTTTATTGTATTGTTAATGCAAATCTTTCTGTAACTATTCAATCCCTTCAATTGGACAACGACAGTACCACAATCTGAAATGGAATGCACATAAAAAAAGGAAACTGTGTTGGAGTTTATGGGATAATAGCATTGACTCATGTGAAGAGCCTGTTATCATACTCTGATAGCTCTCTGGAACAATAGTACAAGCTCTTTGTCTTAGTACTTTTCATAGGAGAAAAATTCCAACTTTATTCAAAGCATTTATTACACATGTATCGTGTGAAAACAATACATTGTTGACATGACACAGTTTTCAGGTGAAGGAACATAAGTCACTTGGGGATATGGTGCATTACATACTATGTTAGACATTGAAATGAAATGCCCTTCTTCTTTAATTTGGTTAAAGGGAATCTGTCAGCACTAGATGCTTCTATGAGCTGAAGATAATAATGTTGAATAGCTTTAAGGGCATAAAAGTGAACTCTAGGTTTCCTGGAGAGGATGTCCTAAAGCTTTTTCAGTCAAGTGTCAAGGAGGCAGGGCCAATTTAGTAGGAGCTGCAGCCTCATGGCTCACCTCCTAGCCCCTCTTGGATTGATGTACAGGGCATTAAATAAGTTATATTATAAGTGTGTGCATTGTTATAGCCCCCTATGGGAGCTATAACACTGCAAAAAAAAAGTGAAAAAAAAGCTAATGAAGATCATTTAACCCCTTCCCTAATTAAAGTTTGAAACACCACCCTTTTCCAATAAAAAAAACTGTGTAAATAAAAATAAACATATGTGGTATTGCCGCATGCATAAATGTCCAAACTATAAAAATATGTTGTTAATTGAACTGCACGGTCAATGGCGTATGCGCCAAAAAAATCCAAAGTCCAAAATAGCGTATTTTTGGTCACTTTTTATATCATAAAAAAATGAATAAAAAGCGATCAAAAAGTCCTATCAATGCAAAAAGGGTAGCGATAAAAACTTCAGAACACCGCACAAAAAATGAGCCCTCATACCGGCCCGTACACGGAAAAATTTAAAGTTATAGGGGTCAGAAGATGACAACTTTCAACGTATAAATTTTCCTACATGAAGTTATGATTTTTTCAGAAGTACGACAAAATCAAACCTATATAAGTAGGGCATCATTTTAACCATATGGACCTACAGAATAAAGATAAGGTGTCATTTTACCGAAAAAAGCTCTGCGTAGAAACGTAAGACCCCAAAATTACAAAATTAAATTTTCTCTTCAATTTTGTCGCACAATGAATTTTTTTCCGTTTCGTCATGGATTTTTTGGGTAAAATGACTAATGTCACTGCAAAGTAGAATTGGTGGCGTAAAAAATAAGCCATCATATGGAATTCTATGTGCAAAATCAGTCCTTCAGGGGTTAAATGCACTGCTGACATTTTTTTTTTATATATAACTGTTTTACACTGCTGACATTTTAATATGGTGCCATTGTTTAGGATTTAGTATCAGTGTAAATAAGTAAGATACATCTGGTAACTTAAGGCCCTACAAAACCATCCTGGCTTTCATACAAAAAATTCATTAAAATACAATCTTAAAGGGGTACTCAAGGGGAAATAAAACTTGTCCACAAGATAGAGGATAAGTTTATGATCACGGGGGCCCAACCACTGGGTCCAACCTCTAGGGCCTCCTGCGATCTCCTATGCAAGGTTACAGCTCACTTGGTGATTTCCTGAGCGGGCTGTCACTGAAGCCTGTGTCTGAGAGAGCGCTAGGAGGCTGGGTGAGCAACCACCCTTATACAGGAGATTGCAGGGTGCGCCAGCAGTTGGACCCCCACAATCAGAAAGTTTTTCACAGGGAATATGTTTTATTTATTTATTCTATAATTCCATTCATAGTTGATTGAATTGTAAGAACATCCTCCCTACTACAAGACAATATAACATCATACATAGTGTTATGGAAATCCTTGACTGCCTTTCTTTATTTCACTTTTGGGAAAAACAAATCTTCTAAAAATGGTAATATTTCCTAATGTGTTATACCTCCTCCATTCCTTACTCATAAATCAAAGGTCAAAACATTTAAAACATATTATATGAATTAAAACTTCACTTTGGCATTGTATAACATCACACTCTCTATTACCCTCAGGCACACAGACATAGCTGCATTGTTCTGAAACTTTCAACCAAAAAGAAAGATGACCCTTCCTTATCCCTGACACCATCTTGTCAACTTCACTCAAAATAAATAACACCCAACTATCAACTGCTAACCTGTAAGAAGATGATTCTACCTCAAAATCTAGTATACCTATTGAATACAAGTAACTTCAAGTTACTGCATAACAGTACATGACATCTTAACTGTTTTACTGACAGTATCTCCCCTTGGCCATGTACTGGGAGTTAAAGGGGTTGTGCGTTATCACGCCCCCTCCCGTAGGCTTGCATTGAGGGGCGGAGCGTGATGTCACACGGGGGCGGAGGCGTGACATCACACGGCGCCGGCCCGGTGGTCGCCTGTAATCAGACCCAGAGCGAACACGCTCCGGGGACTGATTACAAACGGGGTGCCGAGTGCAAGATCCCGGGGGTCCCCAGCGGTGGGACTCCCGCTATCAGGCATCTTATCCCTATCCTTTGGATAGGGGATAAGATGTGTAAGCACCGGAGAACCCCTTTAAAACTCAACATTGGTGTGCCATCACTCAATGTAATATAAATGGTCTCAGACTGGAGAGGCCATGAATTGCCAGATACTTACTTTCCTAATGGCAGTCAGGTCTCTGAATAGCTTTCGGTTTAGAGACTGCTCAAAATAAGTGTTTAGGCCTTTACCTATCGACCTAAAACTATCTTTCTCTGGGCGCTGTCCCAAGATGCCCGGTCATTTAGAAATTGCTAGGCCACTTTGTTAATTTAGGCTGCTACACGTCTGATTAATTGAAGTAGAGAAAGATAGAGAACCCTAAAGCTTTATGATTGAAAACCAATACACAGCATCATTCCATAAAAATATCCTTGGGGAGCCATGGTCCATCATGAATGAAGCAATACGTGTTTGATATTACATGGAATACAATCCAAGTTTGTCTAATGCAGCACCCTTTGTGCCAAAAGTCCTTTAGCCTGCTCAATAAAAATTTTATTTTTGTTTCATGTATTTTAGAAAAAAAAAAGAATGCTGCAACATGAATGTTTGCATTCATTTATCAATGGCTTCTTATAGAAAGTTTACATTGTGTTCCATGTGTAGGTTTTCAGTGCATGTGTCTAAGAGGCCCACAGACCCCCAAAGACCTAGCAGATCACAAAAATGATCAACCCATTGGGCCCTTTTCTTATTTAGCCGGTCTCCACAAAAAAAATAAATAAATAAATACATAAACCTATATCATGCAGTTTAATGTATTATCATTTATTTTTTTCATTATTTAATAATGTTACATTATTGTTAACAATGTGCATTTTACAGGTGCATACTCAGGGCATTTATATTCAGCATATTTGTCAAAGGTTTTTTCCAGGGTATGTGCTGAACTTGTATGTGCTGAAAACGTTTTTTCCCAGGGTATGTGCTGAAAGCAATGTGAATAGGGTGTTCTTGTGGGACGTAAACACTTATTGTTATGACTTGTCTACTTTCTGAAACAACACATTTGCAGCAGTCATAACAATCATATTTTTTTTTGAAAAAAAAATATGATTTGTGACATTTTTTCCAGTTTTCTGAACATAGCCAGCACTGTAAACAATGGATGTTTTTATTGGACAATACAGTTCGTGTAAACAACATGAAAGAAAAGAAGTTGTTACGATGAAATGTCAAGGAAGTACATGAGAATTGTGAAAAGTGAATAGGGTTAAGGATAGTCAGGGTATCCAACATTAAGATCGATTATAAATTATAGGCACAACACAAAATATACAATTGTTTTGGAAAAAGTTTTTTGTCCTCAATATTTCTCTTTGCATAATGCACTGTATTTGTACATCATGCACAACATTTATTGACAGGTGTATGCTACTACATTGTACACATCAACTTCTATCAACTGCTACTAGCTTTTTTATTTTATTTTACTTGATATATGATGGATCTGTTTTCACCATTAAATGCATGTAACACTGAGCTTAAAGATGAGTCTTCATGTATGACAAAGAACGCACTCAAAAAATGTGTAACAAATTGCAATGTCAAGGTTGTACTGGTAGCTTGTCATGTCATGAAATGAAATACCTGCCCAGACATTATGGATTGTAATGGGCGCCTCTAAGGATAAGAGAGAGGTAAATGGAGACAGTGAGAAGCAACAAGTCTTATCATTTGGATTTGCTGGACTATCACAGGATATCTTTCATACTTTATTCGGAGTTGTTTGAACTGACCTCTGGTTTTATATTTCTCTTCATATATTTTTTTATTTCTTATACTGTAGAAAATGTTGTTCTGTCCCCTTAACTCCATGCTTTAGTCACGGCCCCAAGTACCAACTCAGGTTTTTATCACATGTGTAAGGAATTAGGAACAAGCTAGGTAGTCAGGGAAGGCCTTAGTTTGCCTATTGGAGGTAGGGCTTACTAGAGTACCTAGGATGTTAATAAGGCCCTAGGTAAAGGAGTACCATGGACAGAATCTGGTCCTTAGGGCCAAGTGTTCTATACCTTACCCAGCCAATTAGGATATCCTTCTGAACCAGACCTCATTTCTTGTAATGTGACTGAATTAGACAAGCATCCAAATTTCCTTATATTTATTTTTTATAGATGTAAATATTTTAACAGTGTAAATAAAGAATAATTACAGATTGCTTAAGACTTACCAAGACTATCATATAGCTGCTACTGCTCAGTGTGTCTCTATACTGCCTCCAGCACTCGGCTCTACACAAATGTATACATTTTACAATGAACAAACGTTTCATGTTTTAACCAGTGGGCTCCAATAACAGATTATTTTTTCTTTCAAGCAGGTTTATTGAATATTTACATTGTTTTTAGTCTTTTGTGTATCTATGAAAAAATTAGCATTAAAATGCTACTATAGTTTAAACTATATTTGACATGTGCCCACCAACTAAACTTTGTGGTCTCTTACTTAAACCAAGATGGCTGACAGTTCTTGCGTAAACCAACAGTGCCTTTGATGGTGTCTGCAAGGTTGCACCTAACTGTGCATGTCCAGGCATACTTTGCAAGATTGCACTAACCTCTTGGATACGATGACCAGACACTGCATTGTAAACTAAAGTGCGGGACCTTTTTACCTTGTGGTCCACATAGTTTGAGCCTAAGTTCTTGTATAGGGGCACTGCCCGAAATGTCACACACAGCAACTCAGCTGGGACCGAGTTGGGGCCCCAAACGGGAGATCATTGGGGGTCCGAGCAGTCGGACCCCTGGCATCAGACATTTATCCCCTATTCTGTGCATAGGGGATACATTTATTAGCACTGGATATCTTCGTTAAGATCTTGAGACCCTTAATGTTAGCATACTGTATAGTGGGCTTTACCTTAACTGCTTTTCTAGACCTTGACTATGACAATGTTCACTGTCTTTTCAGCACAGCACAAAGTCCATTGCTCACTGACATTTACCTCTTCTGCAGGAGGGCATCCAGGACTCTGGTTCTTGATATCAACAATACACACAGAAGATGTAACACCTCTTATACAAAAGTTAACCAGCTCTTACCAACACACAAGGTAAAATGCCTGGCCTCTATTGGGTACAACCAGTGATGTACCACTCATAGGGGAAGACTGTGCAACTGCTTTGGGGCCCAGGGGATAAGGGGGTCCGACTGCAGTTTCCTGGTCAGCCTCGATGGGCCCCCACCCCAGATTCCATGTGTGTGTGACCCTCCCAGAAGTGACTGCTCTGCCACTGCCTTCTCCTCCCTTCTACTCCAGTGGCTGTCACATTGCCCTCCCTCCACCACTCAGGGCTATAGCTGGAGCATTATTGAATTAGGAGTGCTCTCTTTTCTATAGAGCATTAAAACTTTATAATACTCCCCAACCTCCCGGCACTGGAGTGTTATACTTTATAATAGTCCACAGGGGGTTCCTGCCTGGAGGGGGCCCAATTTGGATTTTTGCTATAGGACCCAATGAATTCTACAGGGTGGTCCATTTATATGGATACACCTTAATAAAATGGGAATGGTTGGTGATATTAACTTCCTGTTTGTGGCACATTAGGATATGTGAGGGGGGAAACTTTTCAAGATGGGTGGTGACCATGGCGGCCATTTTGGAATCGGCCATTTTGAATCCAACTTTTGTTTTTTCAATAGGAAGAGGGTCATGTGACACATCAAACTTATTGGGAATTTCACAAGAAAAACAATGATTTGCTTGGTTTTAACTTAACTTTATTCTTTTATGAGTTATTTACAAGTTTCTGACCACTTATAAAATGTGTTCAATGTGCTGCCCATTGTGTTGGATTGTCAATGCAACCCTCTTCTCCAACTCTTCACACACTGATAGCAATACCGCAGGCGAAATGCTATCACAGGCTTCCAATATCCGTAGTTTCAGGTGCTGCAGAATGGGCAAAATAAAAATTGGAAGAGGAGCCTCAGTTTACGCAGAAGATTTTGTTCAGTGATGAGGCAAACCTTTATGTGAATGGTGAAGTTAACAAACAAAATCACCGCTATTGGTCTGACACTAACCCTCATTGGATAGATCCCCCCAAGACTGTTGGAACACAAAAATTGATGGTATGGTGTGGTTTATGGGGTACAAAGATAGTGGGGCCAATGAAAACCTCAAGGCCGATGGATATACGAAATTGCTACATGATGATGTGTTTCCCTCTTTATGCACTGAAGCTGGCACGTTCCTTGAGTTTTTCCAGCAAGATGGTGCACCACCACATTATGGGTGTCAGGTCTGAGCATTCCTAGATGAACAGTTTCCTGGTAAGTGAATTGGTTGTCGTGGGACAGTTGAATGGCCCCAAAGGTCTCCCGATCTTATCCCCTTAGACTTTTATTTTTGTGGTCATCTGAAGGCAATTGTCTATGCTGTGAAGATTCGAGATGTGCAGCACCTGAAACTATGGATAATGGAAGCCTGTGCTAGCATATCTCCTGCGGTGTTGCTATCAGTGTGTGAAGAGTAGGAAAAGAGGGTTGCATTGACAATCCAACACAATGGGCAGCACATTGAACACATTTTATAAGTGGTCAGAAACTTGTAAATAACTCATGAAATAATAAAGTTACGTTAAAACCAAGCACATCATTGTTTTTCTTGTGAAATTCCCAATAAGTTTGATGTGTCACATGACCCTCTTCCTATTGAAAAAACCAAAGTTGGATTCAAAATGGCCGACTTCAAAATGGCCACCATTGTCACCACCCATCTTAAAAAGTTTCCCCCCTCACATATACTAATGTGCCACAAACAGGAAGTTAATATCACCAACCATTCCCATTTTATTAAGGTGTATCCATATAAATGGCCCACCCTGTATATATGCCACAGGGTAGAATAGTGTAGACCGCAACCAGGGTTACAATAGATCTTTCATACACCAGAAGCATGTCATTGTTTACTCACAAGCTCTGACTTGCATTATTTTTGCCTCCTCTTTGGGGTCTGCAGCCTCTTGGTCTAACTCCAAAAATGTCACAGCTGCTGCATCCGGCCATTTAGCACAAACTTTATACAGGTACAAGGTTTCCAGAAGAAAACAAACTATTCTCATGGCTAATGTCTACATGCACTGCAGTTTCTATTTTCCCAGACAAAGGATTTAAGGCAGGTGCTACAACTCCGCCAATATCTCATCTTTTTTTCTGCAGATGCATTTTTGCAGGACTTCTGCCGGTTATTCATCTTAACCACACACTGACCCACTTCTCCTTCAGATCTTTTTATAGCTATCATGTCTATGGAGCTACATAGAAATATTGTGACAGCAGTTACAAGATGCAACCAATGTTCAAATATTTGCCAATCTCTCTCCCCCCCATTGGAGCCATACTGTTCAAGCAGGACACAAATTATATACAGACTAACATTCCCCCTTTTAGTGACCATATAATAGATACCAGCAGTGATTCACGAGTGACATCTTCTTGGATTTATTCTCTGTTCGTATCTTCTACAAACTGCCATGGCAATGTCTTCCAGCTGTGACTCTTTTCTGCAGAATGTGCCAGAAAAGCATAATAGGCTTCAGTAGGCAATGGTGAACAATTTGTCGATTATATAAATCAAAAAAGTCCCTAATTTTTTCCGTGATAAAGAGGATAGGGAATAACATAGGAAATTATAGCATAGCCAAATTTAAAGATTGAGATCCTTAATTAAACACATCTACTGTGTTCCAGCAAACCATGAGTGTATTAGCAGTTTCTTGTATCAGGGTATAATACTGAGAAACAACAGTGCTTCAGCTCACCCCAGGTGCGCGCGGACAGGGCGTGAATCTCACCCAAATTGAACGACAGGAGAAAGAGGAGTCCAGCGTCCAATAACTCGGAGGATAATACTTATTTCACCAGATGGTCATAACAGGAACACAGGGTACAGTGACGCGTTTCGGCCTAACAACAAAGCCTTAGTCATACACTAAGGCTTTGTTGTAAGGCAAAACGCGTCACTGTACCCTGTGTTCCTGTTATGACCATCTGGTGAAATAAATATTATCCTCCGAGTTATTGGACGCTGGACTCCTCTTTCTTCCAGGGTATAATACTCTATAAACTAGTCTGAGAGACAACTATCATCAACATTTAAGGCCCATGGCATGGAAACTTGTATGGAATATTTATGAATGTATCTACTTTCACAAATATTCTTATGTTGGACAGGTAGGACTAGTCCCAGAGCTTGTACCTGATTTGTAATAACTTGTAAACATTACTGTCATTAAAGAACACATTGTACATCAGAGACTTTTTATTTACAGTACTTGTTGCAGTAACACATTTACACATTTGTGGCTACTATAAATAATATATATTTTTTTACATTTCACAGGCTTATATAGTTAAACAGTATATCCAGATCACATAACATAAACCTTTCAATCTGATAATAAGGAACATTGATATCCATGGCATCTTGAGCAGAAATTCTCAACTGCATTAAATTAATGCTGCAGGTTTGTAGCACAAGAAATAAGGGTCTCATTGTCTTACTGTCACGATTCGGCTGGCAGGAGGTGGATCCTCTGTGCCAGAGAGGGATTGGCGTGGACTGTGCTAGTGGACCGGTTCTAAGTTACTACTGGTATTCACCAGAGCCCGCCGCAAAGCGGGATGGTCTTGCAGCGGCGGTAGTAACCAGGTCGTATCCACTAGCAACGGCTCAACCTCTCTGACTGCTGAAGATAGGCGCGGTACAAGGGAGTAGACAAGAGCAAGGTCGGACTTAGCAGAAGGTCGGGGCAGGCAGCAAGGATCGGAGTCAGGGGCAACGGCAGGAGGTCTGGAACACAGGCTAGGAACACACAAGGAAACGCTTTCACTGGCACAATGGCAACAAGATCCGGCGAGGGAGTGCAGGGGAAGTGAGGTATACATAGGGAGTGCACAGGTGAACACACTAATTAGAACAACTGCGCCAATCAGTGGCGCAGTGGCCCTTTAAATCGCAGAGACCCGGCGCGCGCGCGCCCTAGGGAGCGGGGCCGCGCGCGCCGGGACAGGACCGACGGAGAGCGAGTCAGGTACGGGAGCCGGGGTGCGCATCGCGAGCGGGCGCCACCCGCATCGCGAATCGCATCCCGGCTGGAGGCGGTATCGCAGCGCACCCGGTCAGTGGATCTGACCGGGGCGCTGCAGTAGCGAGGATGTTGCGAGCGCTCCGGGGAGGAGCGGGGACCCGGAGCGCTCGGCGTAACACTTACCCTTTGACCTGACCTTGTATATGTTAAAAGAATAGTAGCACTGGTCAGCCAAACATGAATTCCAAATAATATGTCATGTATCTCATTGTGTACGCATCCATCATTGTCAAATAGAATGATAAATAGATAATGGATAGGTAGATAGATGATAGATAGATAGATAGATAGATAGATAGATAATGGATAGATAGATAGATAGATAGATAGATAGACATACAGTATATAGCCACAACATTTTTTAAAACTTTTAGTAAAGCATTCAAATTGAGTTCCCAATGTATTCAACCTCATTATATTTAATTCCAGTAAAATATGTGTGAACTAAGTGGATCTACATTAAATCATACAATTGGTATAAATAAAGGGTAAAATTGAAAATAGGGACATGAGATTATGAGCTTCAGGAGAAAAAGACCACAATGAATGCATTCTCCCTGTACACTTCAACTTCTTATGTATACTATATACTATATGTAGTAATATGCAGAGAAAAGAACAGAGATACAGGCGCTATCTAAGTGCCGTTAAACCAGAAAAATAGGTGATCTGCTTAGGATCTATCAATGTACCAATCGAGGTAGGAAATAGTGAGAAGGTACACTCACCTATCAGTGTTGCGCTGCAGGCACAACACTGTTATGCGCATATATGAGTAAATACTCCGTGGCAGCCTTGCATCCATTTCCGGTCATCAACAATAGCGGTGCAATTAGTGGAGTATGCGGAGTGAGAAAGAGTCCGCTTCCTGTATTCCATTTGCAAATCGGTGCTTGTGGGGGAGCTGTTGTACGAATGAAAGCACAGATAACAGCAAGGTAAACCAATAGGTTTATTTCCAAAAAACAATAAAACAGGTGCAGACAACGCGCTTTGCGAGGGAACTTCAGGTCTGAGGTACTGTACAGATAACACTCCTTTCATATCTACAATTTTTCAAAAAAGTGCAAGAGAAAACCCCGAGCTGTGATGTCACTCACGGGCCAGAAATGTCCGTAGCACATTGACAAATAAATAAATAAATGTGTAAACAAATAAATAAATAAATGAATGAATGAATAAATAAAATCCTGCTATATTCAAGTATTGTTAAAAGCATTCAGTATCCGCACAAAAGATACATTTGTATTGAGTTCTGATAAGCAGTTCTTGTCACTTCGGTGGAGCTTTCAGAGATTCAGCGGAACTGTCAGAAATCTCCCCGCTGTTGCACTGTTCCTGCAGCGCATGTCCGTGTATGCAACCTTGCAGTGCTGCCCCGCAGTACAGGCTGTCAGGATGCTGCACTGGTCTCGGTTAGTATGGGAAACCCTAGATGATGTTTAATTAGATTAGATGGTGTAAAGGGAGGAACGTGATGGGATCTGAGGTCTTTTTAGTAGATTACTATAGGCAGCGCGTAAGGTGTATAACGTGACAGATAGTTAGAGTGTTATTGGGAGCGCATAATGCATGTTAAAAATGTACAGCGAATGAGAGTGCACATGAGATGAAGTAAGATATGCATGTGATATGCTGTTTAAATTGTGTCTTCTACTTGTGAGCTTAGATTTGCTTTGGACTTGATAAAGGGAGGAATCCCGAAAGCTTGTCTCTACAAAATGCTGTTAGTCCAATAAAAAAGGTATTACAAGATACTGCAACATTATATGATTTGCATCTGCATCACTGGACTAATACGGCTACTCAAATTTACTATATATATATATATATATATATATATATATATATATATTCTTAAAAATGCATGATCGTGTACTCTCTGTTTTGCAAAAATAGAGCCTGCTACATTTTTCAATTCAATAAAATAAAAGGTGTGCCAAAGCATACCACCTAAACATATGTCACACATCTGGTTGCTTCTAGCCTATAGAAAGCTGAGGTGGATATGTTGGAAAATTTTTCTGGGGTACATGCCAAAGGTGCACCACAAGCCTGATATGAACATTTTAGATTAATGTGTGAAGTTTATGAGATGTAGCAGTGACCTGTTTGCCAGATGTTTTTTTTCCTCATTTTACTGTATTGTATAATCTTAGGCTTTCTATAAAATTTGTGCTGAAATATGTTTCTTGGGCATCAGTGATTTAACAACATACTAATGTATTGCAGCCATTCATCAGCCAAGAGGTAGGTATATAGAGTTAAAATGTCCAGAGACACTAGGGATTTCCAATGGCATTTTCTAAAAAAAAAAACAGCATACGCTGCATACGAGGCAGGACAAGATCCAACAGTAATGGATAAGATAGAAGTACAGCACAGAGATGTGTAGTTAAGAAATACTTTTTATTCCAATTTACATGAACACAAGAACAGGCCCAGGAATGTGACGTGTTTTGGGGTTTTGTGTACACCCTTAGTCATACAAAATACAGAAGTCTGGGCATACCACTGAAACGCGACACCTTCTGTTCCTGTATCCATGGAATATGGAATAAAAATGATTTCTTAACTGTACATCTCTGTGCTGTACTTCTGTCTTATCTATTTTCTAAATAGCTTGGTTTTTAATTGTTCTATAAAGGCTGTTATTCAGGACAACAATGTCTTAGGGTGAAACAAAATGATTGGTTGCCTAGTCTATGCATGGAGTGGTAAGATACTTACATAAGGGCTGGACAAAATAACTCAGACACCAACTAAAGATCACACTCTTTTCACATAACACAACTAAAATACATTGAAGAATAAAAAAAAAAAAATCACAAACAACACTTATGTAAATTTTGTCCCATTCTTCAACTAATAGAGATGCTAATTCCTTGACAGAAGCAGGCTAGAAGAATCTACTCCTAGCCTTGTTCTTTAGAACGCTCTACACTGGCTCATTAGTGTTCAAGTATGGTGACTGGGCTGGCCAAGGTAAATGCTTAACTTCATTTTCATGCAGTGTGTAAAGGTGCATTGTCATCCTGGAAGATTGCATTACCATCTGGAAACAAAGTCAGGAGGACCATGGGATGGAGTTGTCATTTGGAATATTTAGTTATTTCTGGGCTGTTACTTTACTTTTAAGGATGACCAGACTGAATAAGTGCCATGTTGTCACCCCCAAGGTCAAACAGTAAACCCTGCCATGCTTGACTGTGGGTTCAAGCCAGTCAGCATTGTAGGCTTAACCCCTTAAGGACCAAGCCCATTTTGGCCTTAAGGACCAGGCCAATTTTATTTTAGCATTTTTGTTTTTTTCCTCCTCGCCTTCTAAAAACCAAAACTCTTTTATATGACTGTCTACAGACCCATATGAGGGCTTGCTTTTTTGCGTGACCAATTGTACTTTGCAATGACATCAATCATTGTACCATAAAATGTATGGCACAACCCAAAAAATATTATTTATGTGGGGAAATTGAAAAGAAAACCGCATTTTTGCAAATTTTGGAAGGTTTCATTTTCACATTGTACACTTTTAAAAAAAAATTTACATTTTTTTTACACTTTTATAGTATGCTGCAGGGGATTCAATCATCCATTTAAATGCCCGCAGATGCCGTGTTCTGTATTGATCATGGCATCTCAGAGGTTTATGATGGTCATCAGTTTGATTGCCGATATCCGCCATTACCAGCGGGTCCAGTGCTCGCGTCATGTACCAACGCATCAGGATGTACATTTATGTCCATTGCCCTTAAGCGGTTAATCCAGCGATCTTAAGACATATACACAATCCAGTGAAACTAGACTCATCAAACAATTTCACTTTTCATGTCTTCCGTGTCCCTATTTTGTGGTCTTTACATCACTAAACAGGCTGTTTGATATTTCTCGGTGTCAACACAGGTTTGACTAGTGCAGCTCTGCCAACGGATATCATCTTTGAGTACTTCATGCCTATTACTGGTACTCTTAACCCCTTAAGGACGCAGGGCATACCTACATGCCCTGAGTCCGCTACCTGTACGCCGTGGCCCCATGTCATAGCAGGTCGGGCTCGGCCTCTAACAATGGCTGGGACCCATGGCTTATAGTGTGCGGCACTGATCGCGGTGCAGCGCACTATTAACCCTTTAGATGCAGCGTTCAAAGTTGATCACCACATCTAAAGTTAAAGTAAACTGCTCCCAGTTAGCTCAGCGGTCTGTTCAGGACCGCCGCAGCGAAATCTTGGCGTCCCAAACAGCTGGCCGACACAAGGTGGGTCCTTACCTTCTTCCTGTGTCGCCAATTGACGAATGATTGCTCATTGCCTGAGATCCAGGGATGAGCAGTCAAGCAGCAGAATCATCGATCAATGTTATCCTATGAGATAACAAAGATCAATGTAAAAGATCAGTTAGTGCAGTATTATAGCCACTAGAGGGGGCTATAACACTGCAAAAAAAAAGTGAAAAAAAAGTTAATAAAGATCATTTAACCCCTTCCATAATAAATATTCGAATCACCTACCTCTTCCCATTTAAAAAAAACTAAAAAAAAAAACTGTGTAAATAAAAATAAAAATAAACATATGTGGCATCGCCGCATGTGGAAATGTCCGAATCATAAAAATATATCATTAATTAAACCTCACAGTCAATGGCGTATACGCAAAAAAATTCCAAAATCCAAAATAGCGTATTTTTGTTCACGTTTTATATCATGAAATAAATGAATAAAAAGCGATCAAAAAGTCTGATCAATACAAAAATGGTACCGCTAAAAATGGCGCCAAAAAAAAAGAAAAGTAAAAAAGTTAAAGGGGTTAGAAGACGACAATTTTAACCGTATACATTTTCGTGCATGTAGTTATGATTTTTTCCAGAAGTACAACAAAATCAAACCTATATAAGTAGGGTATCATTTTAATTGTATGGACCTACAGAATAAAGAAAAGGTGTCATTTTTACCAAAAAATGTACTGCGTAGAAACAAAAGGCCCCAAAAGTTGCAAAATGGCGTTTTTTCTTCAATTTTGTCGTAAAAATTTTTTTTTTTCCATTTGGCCATACATTTTTGGGAAAAATTACTGAAGTCATTACAAAGTAGAATTGGTGGTGAAAAAAATAAGCCATCATGTGGATTTTTAGGTGCAAAATTAAAAGAATGATGATTTTTTTCAAGGTAAGGAGGAAAAAACGAAAGTGCAAAAATGGAAAAACTCTCAGTCCTTAAGGGGTTAAACTTGCATTCAAGATTGAAGTAGTATGAGGGCCAGTAGTTTGTTGTTTTTCGGTTGCAACTGAAAAGTATTTTTCTTTCCCTTGGGTCGTTTAGAATTTTGAGCACCATTACTTCTGTCTGCAGATGTTTTGCCCATCTTTACACACAGAGATGTGATCAAGGAAAGAGTAGAACTAGAAGCACCCATCAACTCAGCAACCCGGGTCACAGACACCACTACCAGATGCACGGCAACAATCATTTCCCCTTCAAACTCTTTCAGATCTGACATATCACACCCCTAAAACAAAGAAACAAACATATTTTTACATCAGCACCTGCTAGTAAGTTTATCTGCAGGGAAATAAAAGCTATACAACTGTGAAAAATGCAGCATTAAAGGGGTACTCTGTTTGAAACATCTTATCCCCTATCCAAAGGATAAGGGATAAGATGCGTGATCGCAGGGGTCCCGCCACAGGGGCCGGAACACGGAAGCTTGCAGCTTCTGCATTTGTGACGTCATGCCATGCCCCACCCCCTCCATTCATATCTATGGGAGGGGTGTGATGGCTAGTACATAGCCGTCACACTACCTCCCATAGACGTGAATGGAGGGGGGGTGGCGGCCGGCATCGCAAGTCATCGGGTATAGAGCGGAGTTCATTCCATGCACCGAATGACAGGGGTGCCGCTGCGGAGATCACAGGGGTCCCCAGCGGCAGGACCCCCACGATCTAACATCTCGATATGTTTCAAGTTGAGTACCCTTTTAAATGTGATGGCAGGTGTTTCAGGAAGATTTCCACTTTACTAGGCCGCTTTTTTGCCCACCCTATTTATGTGGTGTAGCATGGCCATATGTCAAATGACCACACCTGACAATGACACAAAAAATTCCAACTTTGAAAGATTATGGTCTAGAGCAGTGGTCTCCAAATAGTGACCCTCCAGCTGTCTATAACTCCAAGCATGCGCCGACAACCAACGGCATGCTGGAAGTTATAGTTTTGCAACAGCTGGAGGGCCACCGTTTGGAGACCACTGAACTAGAGCAATATATTTAGTATATGGCAGCTACCGGGCATGCTGTCTGGGCATGCTGTGAGTTGTAGTATGCAACAACTGGAAGTGATCACTTCTCTAGAGCAATATCTCCAGTATGTGGCAGCTTTACTTTTGCTAGTGTGAATGAACCCTAGGGCTAACACCTAGGGTTCATTAACACTACAGAATCTCCATCCAGAGATATTCCGGGCAGAGATTCCATTTGGAGCAGGCATCAGAAAACCAACCAAATTTGGACTGCTCGGAAACATGTCCTCTCAATAGATGGCAATGCCTTTCACAGCAGATTCTGACAAAGGAATGAACATGTTCACTCTTTTTGCAGAGTCTGAGGTCTGGAATTTCTACTGCGGAATGTCCACTGCAGAAATTCTGTAAAGTGCATGGTGTAGCAGAATCCTATTAGAAACAATGGAATGCTGCTGCACAGTATTTTCCAAGCTGACTTCCATAGCACAAATCCCCTTGGTAAATCTGTAGTGTGAATGAGCCCTTAAAGCAACCAGCAAGTGGCTGTTTTTTTTAATATCCTTACTATAATGACCTGTCACTAAACTGAACTTTTAATATATTGTTCCTTATGTAATTGTAAGACACTTTTAATAGGACTGAAAAAACTGCCACTAGGTGGTTCTGTTCTGTTCCCTGCACAAGTCAAACTGTTAGTTTGGTCTCCTCCCACCCTGGCAAGAGATGGGAAGTGCATGCGGGGCATGGCGAGGCACAGCTCTCTGAGACTTTGGTGACATCGCGCCTGCTGGGGAACACCCACTTTCTCTTGCCGGGAGCTGACACAATGTGAGCAAGGGGTAAGGTCTGATACAGAGCTTTTTGAAGCTCGGAAAAATTTTTTAAGGGCAGTAGGGGTGTTAGGAGTAGTTAGTGAATATAATCAGAGTTAGTTTAGAAAATATGGTTTGATGACAGGTACTCTTTAACAAGGGTAGACACAGAGCCACGGCCATACTTTACTTTAAATTGCTGCTGCAACTAAAATGCGGCACCCACGTGCAAGGATCGATGCAACCTGCAAAATATTATTTCAGCTTCATGTGTAATAAAAAGACAGAAGCCGTCCAGAAGATGCACTGTCATGCATACAGTAAGATATATTCTTTTGTTTTTCTGAGTTAGCAAATAAGTCCCTATATTTCTTTCCCAGCATAATGCAATTCCATATAATGATTCTCAGTAAAAAAAGAATCTGAGATAATATGCCAAGATATTGTGCAAAGATACGGAGCGTAATTTAGTGCATGTCAGTCGGCAATAATTCAGGGTATGTCAGTCTGATTATTCTCTAACCAAGGAACTAAAAACTATTTGACATTTGCCCTGCAATGTGTAATAGAATTACCACCTCTAGATTTATATGTTTTAGACACTAATGGGAAAATAGAAAAACACAAAGCACTTTTAGACATCCTGCAGGCCCTCAATTTGTCTGCTTGCAGACTTATGATTTATTTTTTTCTAGATTCCAGTGTCATTGATTTCAGTTGCACCCTCCTGAATTCTGCTGTGACACCAAAGATAGTGAGGGCATAAGCAGTTTCCTTTCAGCTGCCGAAGGTCAGGTAGAGTGTTACAAGGGTAGGCTGGGGTCACAATAATACAGTAGACATACAGGGGATAAAGTTAGCCAAGCATATTGTTCCTTTATTGAGAGCCTTTTTTAAACCCTGATCCATCTTCATCCTTGTAATGAGACTACCCTGACTTTGAAAGAAAGAGTTGCTATGAAACACATTGGCAAATGAAGGCAAATTTGAGGTCTAGTCATTTAAGTAGTAGACCTATTGTCCGCCGTTGTGTAATTGGTGATCAAGAAAGCCATAAAACGGCATGGCCATTAAATGGCCGGGCCTGGGATTGAAAGGAGAGCTTTAAACTGCCATAGCCTGTGTGCGGAGGCAGTAACTTTCACCCTCGTATGAACCACGGTTTATGAAAAAGCTTAATGCGCTGGCTCTTGTTTAACCTTTAGGAGGAGGGAAGTGAGAAGGAAAAAAAAAATCAAAACTAAATAGAATTAATGAGCCTTCACATATTGTTCTATGCCCATTGTTGTATCAAAAATGGGGAAAAACTGAGTAAGATGGAGACAGAGGGTGAAAAGGAAACACCATTAATATCAGGTTGTAAATTCTACAAAACATTAACTTCATTACATGGCAATTACTATCTGTAATTGGCAGAACGGAAGTTTCTACTTTCTCATCACTTACTAGTTGTGTTGTACTCAGCACTTTTCCTTTTTCTCAGAGGTCACTCCATTGAAACGGAGACCACAAGTTAATGTGAGCAGGGAATACAGCAGGTTGCTTTCCAGCATTAAAGGAAGTAATAATTAATTGCAACAGAGCATCTATTAATTCTTTTGTGTCTTTTACAGTACGCAGAAAGATGACAGCGTTGTGGCTATTCATGGAAAGGTTTAGTGCACTTTGACCTTTGTTTAGAAGTCCCTGAAGTCAGACAACAAATGTGGATACATTTGTAACATTGTACCGTAACAATGATCCACTACAGCTGGATAGAATGGACGTATTCATTGAATCGCAGCTATTTGTAGCATGTGTTTTTATTAAGAGCGTATACATTACATAAAGGATATTGTTATTTGTATAGCGTATGAATCAACACAATTGTTTAATGTTCTCATTAAAGGTTTCAGTAATTATACATAATGCGCGCTCTGTAAACAACGGCAGCATATTTTATTGAGCAATTGAGGCCATATTTTTAGCACTATAAAAAAGAATGCAATAGTAGAGTAGTAATTGTATTCAGAGGTGTTTCATAAGATCTAAAAGGAATTTTTATTTGATCCTTGCTACATTTGCTGTGTTGTTGTAGTTTGGAAAGTATGTTAAAACTATTTAGTCTAACATCAGTCTGTAAAAAAAAATGATGTCTTCTAATATGTATATGCTAAATAACAGTAAAGACACAAGGGAAGTAGTAAAAACAGAATGATAGTTATGCTTAGGCTATATTATTGACTGCACTAAAATACATTATTAGGCTGTTATTATTATTTCCATTATTATATATACTGTAGATTACATGTAATCTGCACAATGGGTCACATTTCTGTATTTAGAGTTCATTGCCATGAACAAAGTAGACATGTGATGATAGTTCTCTTTAGACTATATTATTAACTGCATTAAAATGACAAAATGATTATCATTAACTATGCAGATTGTATGTAATCCACACAATGGTAAATAAGTATTTGAATGGCTTTTATTGCTACAACATTATTAAAAAAGATTTCATGAATGGAACATGTTAAAGAGGTTAAATGATATAATATAAAATTATAAAGTACCATGCCTGTAAATGAGCCAGACAGAGAAAAAGATGCTTCTGTAGCCAGTCTGTGCTTCAGCTACTTAAAGGGGTATTCCAGGATTATTTTTTTTTTATTTGACTGTGTTACAGGGGCTGTAAAGCTAGTGTAGTTCATAATATAGTGTCTGTACCTGTCTCTGATGGAGGTCTCACATTCTTATGTGATCTTTGCTCTGGATGTTTATTTTTTGAACAGCATTCGAAATGACTCCTTTCTCAGATATTCCCAGGATGCAGTGCGGCCGAGACACTACCTCACTAGTCAGGTGATGACAGGGAGCCTGTTCTGCTTCAATTGTTGGAGCGACCACAGGGAATTAGAAAGCACTGGTCTTTTGCATAGAATGCAGCTTGTTTTCGGATCAATGGGTGGGGTGGCTGATGTGTGGGAGGGCGAAAAGCGGAATTATGGGATTTGTAGTAAAAGAGAAAACTACAACAGGAAAAAGCTAGGTCCCCCCCCAAAAAAAAGCCTTTATGGGAATATCACAACATAGCCAAATTTAACCCAAAGACGTGGATCCTTCCTAAGCCTGTCCATTACTGTCTGGCAAGTAACTGCTAAAATCACCTTATGGTGGATAACCCCTTTAAGCTACTTTAGGTAAAATCAACTTTATTAATTCAGAACCTCTAAAAAGACATTTCCAAAAGATTTAGTCTTCAGATTTAGTCTTAAGAACTAAGGCCCATTTTTTTTTATTTGACCTGTCCAACTTTTTGTTATAACAACTTTGGGGCACTTAAACTTATAGCAGTGATGCTAAGATTGTTTTTTTTTTTTTTTATGTGACAGTGTATTTTACCCTTTTCTGACCCCCTTAACGTTATTGTAAACCTTTCCGGTAAAACTAACATGTTTACTTTATTCTATGGGTCAGTATTGTTTCACTGATACAAAATTTGGATAATTTGAAAAAAAAAAAAAAAATTAAAAAAGAAGCTTTAAACAAATGTAATAAATATATATGCATTGCTTTGTTGTATAACATTTTATTTAAATGAGCACTGTCAGAATGAAAAACTTTTTGGCAAGACTTTAACCTTTTAATTAAAAAAAAATGTCCTTCTCCTTTTCATAGAAATGATGGCTTATAAAAAAATACCACTAGTGGTCCCCATACTGTCTAGAACACAATCCTGTCCACCTGCAGCATCATCTTTGCCCCAGCAGAAGCACAAGCAGGGACAAAGTCCAGCAAGTCAGGGTAGGACTAGAACTCCTCTGTGCTCACTCCTGTCCTGTCTTTAGACTACTGTTTGACAACAGACAGGAGGGGGTTACAGTGCAGCTTACAGTAATTGGATGAAAAGACCAAGCACAGCACAGCAGACTCGGGGAGGAAGTGAATGCATCGTGAGTGAGGGCATGCTCAGTGCTTGTCTCAGACCAAAATATTGTATGTAAAAGTGACCTTAATGTTCTTGTTACAAAAAGTTGTGGCTGACTGAGTTTAAATATTTTATGTGTCTCAAAAGATTGAAAGAAAACAACCTAATAGATACGTTTAAAGTTTAATTCATGACATAAAAATTGACATTTTGGGGTGCTTTAATTAAAAAAAAAAAAAAAAACTGTATCTGTCAAGTTTTAAGAGACCATCAAGTATAATGTTACATATATTTAACCAACATTTAAAGTCAAAGCTGAAATTCAGTTCTAGGGAAGAATATCAACCTGTCAGGGACATACAACAGGGTTTAACAGACATTGATTTCTGATGTTTCAATCATTTTCAGCTTGGTGATATATTGTTCACTCACAACACTGACCCATGGGAGCTTTGTGTCTGGAGAGTATTACTGGGAAGAGACTTGAACCTGTAGAAACTCAGATCTCCAGAGACTGACTCTTGAGGAAAAAAAAGTCTAATGTACTGTACATCTAAATCTGAATTTTCACTTAATTTACCAGTGAATACTGTTGAATCTTAACACCATCCATAATCTGATCTTTAAACATGGGTAACAATTTAGAATTATTTCTTCATTTAGGAAAAGTTATTCAACACTCTTTTCACTCAAATTGTTGTGTAGGGTAGGAAACAGTGAAGCCCTGCACTCACCCCAACCACTGTCCCTACCTACTTGGATGTTCCGCCCTAACTGTGATCCCCCAACTGGGAGACAGTCCCTACTTTGAAGTGCACAATGCTTAAAAAAAAGACGTAGTCAGCTTGACCAGTTCAGAACAAACAAGCATGTCTAAGTCAGAATCTGGGTGAAAGGAAACCCCTGCTCATTGATAGGCAGACCGTTCCAATCAGGGTTGCTTACTGGGCAACAGAAAATGTTCCCAATTGTGTTTCAGAGAAGCCATGATTGTTGGTAAGTTTATCATACATTAAATTGCCTTATTACAACTCATTGAGCCTCTTCACCAAATTTACTTATCAGTGTAGTATTGCTTAAAATTGTTTAAAGAAGTAATTACAACTTACTACAATTATAGGATTGGGATTAGTGTCAGATCTTAGGGGGTCCAAATACTGGGAACCTAGAAAAAGGAGACTTGAGTCTTACCTTGAAATGCATCAGTGAGTCTTGCATGTGTGCCTCTGCACCTTACATTGTCTATGAAGCTGCAGAAGCCTTAAATGTAGTGTAATGTAATGGCAATAAATGTAGTGGCTGTGCACATGCTTAATTGTTTGCTTTATTTCAAGGTGAGACTGGATCCCCATTCTCTACATGGGAAGGGATCCCTCAGATTCCCACAATCAGTCACCTATTCACTATCCGATGTGTAGGGAATAACTGTTATACGTTTGAATACCCCTTTAAGGGGTTGACATATAATTATATAAATAGTTTACAATTATACTATGGCCCAGATTGATGAATCTGTCTGAAACCCTAATGGTTTTCCTAAAACCACCAATCACAGCTCAGCTTTCACTTCACCAGAGCTCATTAGAATATGAAAGCTGAGTTGTGATTGGTTGTTATGGAAAAACCTGACAGTTTTAGTTTCAGGCAGATCGATAAATCTGGGCCATAGTATATCCATTATTAGCTTCAGTGTGTATTTACAATTGGATGTTGACAAACTGTATTCATGGAACGCTGATTTACACTATTAGGCATTTTGTCAAATAACAGGTAATATTTTGGCCATATAACTTTTTGAAGAGTCTATCATGTAAACTTTTTTATGAAAAGTTGGCCAAACTTGACAAAAGGAATAATTATTGACAATTTACCTTTTGATGTCTCCTTAAGTCCCTATAAATGCTTAGATACTGGTAGCTTCAAAGATTTCTCAGCCCTCAAAAATGTTAGCAGCAACAGTCAAACGTAGTAGCAGAGCCGACCATACAATAAACACAGTACATTTAATTAAACTGTCACTTCTGGCAATGTTGGAACAAGCGGTTCATACTGCACCGGCCTTAACTGCTGCAGTTCTTCCCTTCCTAAGAGTACATGGGATGGAATTTTCCTAACCAGTTTCCTTCCAGCATTATTCACAGAATGACTTCTGGGCATGAGAACACTTTGATTCTGGCCAAATAAATGAAGAAAACAGAGTACACAGAACTTATGGCTCAGGCTAGTATTTTTTTTTTTTTGTGTAGTAAACCATGAGCCTTAAAATTGTAGATACATAATCCTATACATTTGCATATTGGTTAACATATATTGCCATGATGATATACAAGTATTGTATACTTATGGGTTCTATTATTACCCGTACAATGCACCAACATTCTCAAATGTATTTTTTTCTTCTCTGTAAAATGTCCTACAACCAGCTTGAAAGGGGTTGTCAGGTTGCAGTTATATTCCAAACAATATTGCTTTTAATGAGGAAATTTGGCAGGGAAATGGTGACTTATGACCCCTCCTGGCATATGTCAATGGCAGAGACTTATCAAGGAGTAGAAGTATGAAGGCTGCACTTCACCCTGCTTGTGTAAATTTTATTCTTTAGTTTAGATTTCAAATAATAAAATCTTACAAATAACATTTTAAGAAGATCAGTATGGTAAAAGATTCTCTTTTAGAAACACGATAAGAAAATATTAAGTAAATATTTAAATGTTAATATTAATTATTTAGTAAAAGGTATATATATTGAAGCTGAAGTGATAAATTTAACCCTAGATCAAGCAAGTGCATTTTTAATCACTAGGAACATGAAATTAAAGTGAACATGTATATTTTAGTAGAGGAGGCAGTATGTGGAGCTTTACATACACTGCTGCCATGATGTGAGGAAATGAAAATCCAGCTCACCACTCAGGTACGGTGCACGGATCTGTGCCCGGCAAGGCACCCAGCAATGCGAAGGAGAAGACAGTGATCCAGCATTTCATGAAAGACAGCTTTATTGAAGATCACACTGTTAAAACCGACCATATCGTTGGATGCGTTTCGAGCACATGTTCTCTTCCTCGGTGGTCACCGTGCTGGATCATCGTCTTCTTCTTTGCACTTCTGCCATGATGTAGAAGGACTGATAGTCTTTACTGTCATTCGAAACACCAAATGGGTACTTGCTGTCTATTGATAGCCTACTTTCGGATAGATCATCAATTTTTCATTCTTTATAGGTTCTTGAACCCCGCAAAGCAATACAATGAAAGACCCATGGTGCTTATGGGTCATGATACAGTACCTGATCATAATAAATGGGTCAAGCCATTGTTCATGTGTAAACAATGAATGGGGCATGATGCCCTTTGTTGTGCTGTTCATCAACAGATTACTGTTGACCACAGCATGAAGCGGTGGCCAACACGGCCCTTCATGTATTTCTATGGGAGAGCGGGAGATACACAAACACTGTTTCTCCGGCTCTCCCATAGAGATACATGGAGGGGCATGTCGACCACCACTTCATGCGATGACAGTAATCCATGCACAGTGTGTAGAATGCTCCCTGCATGGAGTAAGCCAGGATGCCAGGCAGAAGATCACAGGGGGTCCAAGCAGTCGGACTCCCCTCAATCAGACACTTATCCACTATACTGTGGATAGAGGATAAGATGTTCTATTTTGAAGTACTCATTTAAAGTCCCAGTGAACCTCTTTGATACAAGTTATGGCACTGTTACAGCAGTTTTATCTATCTGCTTGCAAAATATTCTTTGAAACATGAGGTACAATAAAAGGGTGGATTTACAGGCTATAATAAATAAGATTAATTGCTGCATGTAAATGATAATTGTTGCCTCTTACCTTAAACACAAACCTGAAATTCTACAAAATATTATCATATAAAACCAGTTGTGGTGATACTATGTGGTGACAGGAATATGTTCCATCCATCAGTATAATAATGAATGGCCTGATCAATGTTATAAAGCAAATCACTGTATGGTAACACTTTGAATGGGTACTTGCAATGATCTTAATAACCAGATTGCAAATACACAGTTTTTCTGGAAATTGTTTTATGCCATGTTTGGATTCTCTACTATTTTTAGTATGGGTTCTCTACAATTTACTGATCGGTGGAGGTGTAAATATCCAGACCCTGACTGAATAAAACTTTATCTTGAAACCTAGATTTGTAACAGGAGCCCAACTGGAAATAAAGGAGAGAATAGGACCCATAGAAGCCAAATGCATTTACATAGGGAGGGCAGAAAATATATCAGCGTGTGCTGATGTCTGTTAGGACTCATATAACATAGCTGATTAAAAAAATATAGTATTCAGTCTTAATACAGTAATACAGTTGTTTTGCTCCATATGAGTATACGGGTACCATATAGGTACCATGTATAACAGATGCTTTTAACTGTCCTAGTTAAGCACATGTGGTTTAGGAATGAAAAATGAAGCTCATAAATACCCCTACATAGGTTTTGCATGGTCTATATAAACATCAGATTTTACCGTCCCATTTACTTGAATGCAAGGGTTTGGCACCCATGCTACTTTTCATGGAGCATGTAATTTTTTTTTATTCATGTAGCAGCACTTACACTGCATATAAAAAGATGAAGGTGTGTAACTACCATAGGACAAAGTCAGAATGGTGGATCACTGTTACTGAGAAGAAGTATGGATCGAAAGTCACCCATTTTTCATAATGATGAAGATTTCTTAAAAGATTGTAGTAGAGTCTGTGGCCCTCAGAACAATAAAGATTGTACAGTATGCCCCTTTTTTTGTTAGAACATTGTTGTTTTAGATACAGTAAATCAGTTTGATACAGTGGGGCAAAAAAGTATTTAGTCAGCCACCAATTGTGCAAGTTCTCTCACTTAAAAAAGATGAGAAAGGCCTGTAATTGTCATCATAGGTATACCTCAACTATGAGAGACATGATGGGGAAAAAAAATCCATAAAATCATTGTCTGATTTTTAAATAATTTATTTGCAAAATATGGTGGAAAATAAGTATTTGGTCACTTAAAATTAAGCAAGATTTCTGGCTCTCACAGACATGTAACTTCTTTTTTAAGAGTCTCCTCTGTCCTCCACTCGTTGCCTGTATTAATGGCACCTGTTTGAACGTGTTATCAGTATAAAAGACACCTATTCACAACCTCAAACAGTCACACTCCAAACTCCACTATGGCCAAGACTAAAGAGCTATTGAAGGACACCATAAACACAATTGTAGACCTGCACCAGGCTGGGAAGACTGAATCTGCAATAGGCAAGCAGCTTTGTGTGAAGAAATCAACTGTGGAAGCAATTATTAGAAAATGGAAGACATACAAGAGGGATAATCTCCCTCGATATGGGGCTCCACGCAAGATCTCACCCCATGGTGTCAAAATGATCAGAAGAACGGTGAGCAAAAATCCTAGAACCACACGGGAGGACCTAGTGAATGACCTGCAGAGAGCTGGGACCAAAGTAACAAAGACTACCTTCAGTAACACACTATGCCACCAGGGACTCAAATGATGCAGTGCCAGACGTGTTCCTTGCTTAAGCCAGTACATTGGGAGAATGTCATATGGCCAGATGAAACCAAAGTAGAACTTTTTGGTAAAAACTCAACTTGTCATGTTTGGTGTAGAAAGAATGCTGAGTTAGATCCAAAGAACACAATACCTACTGTGAAGTATGGGGGTGCGGCGTCAGCATGCTTTGGGGCTGTTTTTCTGCTAGGGGACCAGGACGACTGATCCATGTAAAGGAAAGAATGGGGCCATGAATCGTGAGATTTTGAGTGAAAACCTCTTTCCATCAACAAGGGCTTTTGAAGATGAAACATGGCTGGGTCTTTCAGCATGACAATGATCCCAAACACACCACCCGGGCAACAAAGGAGTGGCTTCGTAAGAAGCATTTCAAGGTCCTGGAGTGGCTTAGCCAGTCTCCAAATCTCAACCCTATAGAAAACCTTTATAGGGAGGTCAAAGTCCGTGTTGTCCAGCGAAAGCCCCAAAACATTACTGCTCTAGAGGAGATCTGCATGGAGGAATGGGCCAAAATATCAGCAACAGTGTGTGAAAACCTTGTGAAGACCTACAGAAAACGTTTGACTTCTGTCATTGCCAATAAAGGGTATATAACAAAGTATTGAGATAAACTTTTGTTATTGACCAAATACTTATTTTCCACCATAATTTGCAAATAAATTCTTTAAAAATCAGACAATGTGATTTATGGATTTTTTCCCATTATGTCTCTCATAGTTGAGGTATAGCTATGATGAAAATGACAGGCCTCTCTCATCTTTTTAAGTGGGAGAACTTGCACAATTGGTGGCTGACTAAATACTTTTTTTGCCAAATATAATGGAAGCTGCTTCTAATAAATCTATTAATAAGACAAATGAGAGAAAAACAGGGTAAAGCTGAAAATTGCAAAGGAACCAGGTTTTTTGCTATAATAAAGTACAGTTACCTTTTTACAACTAGTGCAGGACCCAGCAAGAGGGGAAACAATTCTAGACCTAATGCTAACCAATATGCCAGACAAGATATAGAAAGTAATGGTCGCTTAGGTAATAGTGACAACAACACAAGTTTTTATTTATCCTTTCATAAGCTGTAGAGGAGCTAAACAAATTTGCAACTTCAGGAAGGCCAAGTTTTACCAACTAAGAGTTAACCTTAGACATGGTCAGAAAAAAATTACACAAGCTAAATGGGACACTTACCCTATGGAGGTAGAAAAAAAAAAGGGAACACTTTAACAACACAATGGGGGAGATTTATCAAAGGATTTAGACTGGTTTTTCCTGTCTAAATTTGTCGCACAGAAAGTCGCAGTCTAAATATGTGCGACTTTTCTGCGACTTTTGCTGTAGAGGATTTTTAGAACATGATGCATGCAAGTCTATTTTTAGACGGAAATGTATTGGAAAATGCATTGGTGCTGAATTTATCAAGTGCGACTTTTGTGCGACAAGTCGCATCTGCCCAAAATACGCTGAAATGTCAGACCATGTTGGAGTAGGTCTAAATGCAGTTTAAGCTGTAGACCCTGAAGTCTGAGCACAGAATTTATCAAGGGCTGTGAGACCTTTGATAAATTAGGAGCACAATAGACAGGAGACTACCACATACGCTGGTCTATAAACATACCCAGAATAGACTAGATTAGTAAATGTCCCCCAATGTAACTCCAAGTCAATCACACCTCTGTGAAATTACACTGTCCACTCAGGAAGCAACACTGATTGACAATCAATTTCACATGCTGTTGTGCAAATGGAACAGACAACAGGTGGAAATTATAGTCACCCCCAATTAGCAAGACACCCCCAATAAAGTAGTGCTTCTGCAGGTGGTGACCACAGACCACTTCCCAGTTCCTATGCTTCCTGGCTGATGTTTTGGTCACTTTTGAATGCCGGTGGTGTTTCACTCTAGTGGTAGCATGAGACGGAGTCTACAACCCACACAAGTGGCTCAGGTAGTGCAGCTCATCCATGCTGGCACATCAATGCAAGCTGTGGCGAGAAAGTTTGCTGTGTCTGTCAGCGTAGTGTCCAGAGCATGGAGGCACTATCAGGAGATAGGCCAGTGCATCAGGAGATGTGGAGGAGGCTGTAGGAGGGCAAAAACCCAGCAGCAGGACTGCTACCTCTGCCTTTGTGCAAGGAGGAGCAAGAGGAACACTGCCAGAGCCCTATAAAATGACCTCCAGCAGGCCACAAATGTGCATGTGTCCACTCAAATGGTCTGAAACAGACTTCATAAGGGTGGTATGAGGGGCTGACGTCTACAGGTGGGGGTTGTGCTAACAGCCCAACACCATGCAGAACGTTTGGCATTTGCCAGAGAACACCAAGATTGGCAAATTCACCACTGGCGCCCTGTGCTCTTCACAGATGAAAGCAGGTTCACACTGAGCACATGTGACAGACATGACAGAGTCTGGAGATGCTGTGGAGAACTTTCTGCTGTCTGCAACATCCTCCAGCATGACCAATTTGGCAGTGGGTCAGTAATGGTGTGGGGTGGCATTTCTTTGGGGGCCACCCAGCCCTCCATGTGCTTGCCAGAGGTAGCCTGACTGCCATTGGGTACCGAGATGAGATTCCCAGACCCCTTGTGAGACCATATGCTGGTGCGGTTGGCCCTGGGTTCCTCCTAATGCAAGACAATGCTAGACCTCATGTGGCTGGAGTGTGCCAGCAGTTCCTGCAATAGGAAGGCATTGATGCTATAGACTGGCCCACCCATTCCCCAGACCTGAATCCGATTGAGCACATCTGGGACATCATGTCTCGCTCCATTCACCAATGCCATGTTGTACCACAGACTTCCAGGAGTTGGCGGATGCTTTAGTCCAGGTCTGGGAGGACATCCCTCAGGAGACCATCTCATCAGGAGCATGCTCAGGCATTGTAGAGAGGTCATACAGGCACATGGAGGCCACACACACTACTGAGTCTAATTTTGACTTGTTTTAAGGACATCACATCAAAGTTAGATCAGCCTGTAGTGTGATTTTCCCCTTTGATTTTGAGTGTGACTCCATATCCAGACCTCCATGGGTTGATAAATTTGATTTCCATTGATAATTTTTGTGTGATTTTGTTGTCAGCACATGCAACTATGTAAAGACGAAAGTATTTCATATGATTAGTTCATTCATTCAGATCTAGGAGGTGTTATCTTATTGTTCCCTTAAATTTTTTGAGCAGTGTATTACAGAGGGATCTGGGGAAGCTGGAGGCTTGGGCACAGACATGGCAAATAAAATGTAATGTGGATTAATGTAAAGTTATGTACTTGAATCCTAAAAAAGAAATTCTACAATTATGTGCTAAATAATAAGACATTAGGGAAAAGTGATACCAAAAAAGGACTTGGGAGTACTGGTTAACAGAATGCTCAATTTTAGTGATCAGTGCCAGGCAACTGCTGCCAAGGCTAACAAAGTTATGGGATATATCAAAAGAGTCATAGAGGCTTGTGACAGGGATATGGGCCCAGATTTATCAAACTGTGTGAGAGAAAAAAAATTGTGATTTTTCCAAAACAACCAATCAAAACTCAGCTATCAAGCCCTGTTAAAGTAAAACCTAAGCTGTGATTGGTTGTTGTGGGGAAAATTACTTTATTTTTTTCTCACACACAGTTTGATAAATCTGGGCCATAGTTTTCCCTCTGTATAAATCACTAGTCAGATCACATATGGAGTAATGTGTCCAATTTTGGGCACCTGTATATAAGAAAGAATGGCTGAACTGGAGAGGGTGAAGATTAGGGCGACCATAATGGTAATTAATAGTATGGCAGGATTCCAGGACCAAGACAGGTTGTGATCATACATAGGGTTATTTAGTTCAATTACAATGTACAAATACAAACATATTCATCCTCTTTTCATACCTAAGCCGTTACCATGACAAGGGATCATCCTCTGCTTCTAGGGAAAGGGAGATTTCAGCACCATGATCACAGATGGGGATTCTTTACTGTAAGAGCAGTGAGACTATGAAACTCTTTGCCACATGATGTGATAACTTAATAAACATGTTTAAGAGGGGGCTGAATGCTTTAAAAAAACAGAAAAAACATTACAGGTTATGTATACTAGATTTCTGGAAAAAGAGTGGTGTTGATCCAAGGATTATTGTTATCACTGTTATAGATCGAAAAGTTAGGTTTTCATCGCCCAAACAAAAGCTTTACCCCACTACTAGATACAGTGGGGATCAAAAGTTTGGGCACCCCAGGTAAAAATTTGTATTAACGTGCATAAAGAAGACAAGGAAAGATGGAAAAATCTCCAAAAGGCATCAATTTACAGATTAGACATTCTTATAATATGTCAACAAAAGTTAGATTTTATTTCCATCATTTACACTTTCAAAATAACAGAAAACAAAAAAATTGTGAGTTTGGGCACCCTGCAGAGTTAATATCTTGTACTGCACCCTTTGGCAAGTATCACAGCTTGTAAAAGCTTTTTGTAGCCAGCCAAGAGTCTTTCAATTCTTATTTGAGGTATCTTTGCCCATTGTTCCTTACAAAAGTCTTCCAGATCTTTGAGATTTCTGGGCTGTCTGTCACGCACTGTTCTTTTAAGGCCTATCCATAGATTTTCAATTATGTTTATGTCAAGAGATTGTGAAGGTCATGGCAAAACCTTCAGTTTACACCTCTTGATGTAATCCCCCCGTGGATTTCAGGTGTGTTTAGGATCATTATCCATTTGTAGAAGCCATGCTCTCTTTAACTTCAGCTTTTACACAGATGGCATCAAGTTAGCATCCAAAATTTGCTGAAATTTTATTGAATCAATTTTTCCTTCTACTCGTGAGATGTTCCCTGTGCCACTGGCTGCAATACAACCCCAAAGCATGATTGATCCACCCCCATACTTAACAATTGGATAGAGGTTCTCCTAATAGGGAGAAGTTTGTGTGTGGGGCCGGACTTTTTAGGGTGAGTAACACTTGCCAAGAAGGGAATTAGTAGGACAAGAGTAGGGCCTTACAGGGTCAGTTTTTACCCCCACCTGTTACAATGGACCATAAGTTGTTCCCTTCCACCTTTTAGAGGTTTTTGCATCACATCAATACTTGGTGTAGGTGGCACATGGTGTTTTTAGCACACCTTTCCTTTTGTTTGATTTCACAAAAAATTTGGGTCCATATATTTTATCCTAAGAATATTATTAAAAGTTATGTTTTACGTAATGCATATCCTCAATACTTACTTGTGCACACCAACACTTTGACAAAAGAGACATGTTTCTTCTGACTACCTGCCTCAGCTACTATTCTGATCCTGCCACCCACTTGATTACACACATCTGATGCCAAGTGCTCCTTCTTTCACCCACCTTCATCAGCGGGTACTGGTATTGCCACCCACCACCCAACTGTCACAGCCACATCCAGGCTGTCATTGTGCCGCCATATGGTCTCCTCATGCTGATGCCACCTCCAGGCCCTGTCATTGTGCCACTTTGTGGCCTACATAGGCTGCCACCATCTCCAAGCTGTGTCATTTTGCCACCATACGGTCTCCTCATGCTGCCGCCACCTCCTGGCTGTGTCATTCTGCCGCCTATTGTCTCCTCAAGGTAATGTCACCTCCAGGCTCTGTCATTGTGCCGCCATATGATCTTATGCTGCTGGTGGCACATTAAACTCAATAATCAATTTAAAATCATCAATTGACATTTTAAAAATCTTTTTAATCTCTTCAATTATGATGCCATATGGTCTCCAGACCCTGCTGCCACATCCAGACGCTTTGCGACAGTGATTCTAATAGCGACGCCTGTAATCTGCATGTCATACTGAATAACGTATTATTTCACTACCCCAGCACACTCCCTATGCATGTTACTACAAGGAAAAGTTTATGTTACGCCTAGCGCTCCGGGTCCCCGCTCCTCCCCGGAGCGCGTACGGCGTCTCTCTCTCCGCAGCGCCCCGGTCGGTCCTGCTGACCGGGAGCGCTGCACTGTCATGGCCGTCGGGGATGCGATTCGCACAGCGGGACGCGCCCGCTCGCGAATCGCATCCCAGGTCACTTACCCGTTCCCGTCCCCTGCTGTCATGTGCTGGCGCGCGCGGCTCCGCTCTCTAGGGCGCGCGCGCGCCAGCTCCCTGAGACTTAAAGGGCCAGTGCACCAATGATTGGTGCCTGGCCCAATTAGCTTAATTGGCTTCCATCTGCTCCCTGCCTTTATCTGACCTCCTCCCATGCACTTCCTTGCCGGATCTTGTTGCCTTGTGCCAGTGAAAGCGTTTTGTGTGTCCAAAGCCTGTGTACCAGTACTTCTGCTATCCACCCTGACTACGAACCTTGCCGCCTGCCCCCGACCTTCTGCTACGTCCGACCTTGCTTCTGTCTACTCCCTTGTACCGCGCCTGTCTTCAGCAGCCAGAGAGGTTGAGCCGTTGCTAGTGGATACGACCTGGTCACTACCGCCGCAGCAAGTCCATCCCGCTTTGCGGCGGGCTCTGGTGAAAACCAGTAGTGACTTAGAACCGGTCCACTAGCACGGTCCACGCCAATCCCTCTCTGGCACAGAGGATCCACCTCCTGCCAGCCGGCATCGTGACAGTAGATCCGGCCATGGATCCCGCTGAAGTTCCTCTGCCTGTTGTCGCCGACCTCCCCACACTGGTCGCCCAGCAAGCCCGACAGATTGCCCAACAAGATCACCAGCTGTCGTACTTGACCACCATGACTCAGCAACTCCAGTCGCAGCTACAGCAGATTCAGTCTCAGCTACAGCAGCAGCAACCATCTCCTCCGCCAGCTCCTGCACCTCTTCCGCAGCGAGTGGCCACTCCTAGCCTCCGCCTGTCCTTGCCGGACAAATTTAATGGGGACTCTAAGTTTTGCCGTGGCTTTCTTTCGCAATGTTCCCTGCATTTGGAGATGATGTCGGATCAGTTTCCTACTGAAAGGTCTAAGGTGGCTTTCGTAGTCAGCCTTCTGTCTGGAAAAGCCCTGTCATGGGCCACACCGCTCTGGGACCGCAATGACCCCGTCACTGCCTCTGTACACTCCTTCTTCTCGGAAATTCGAAGTGTCTTTGAGGAACCTGCCCGAGCCTCTTCTGCTGAGACTGCCCTGTTGAACCTGGTCCAGGGTAATTCTTCCGTTGGCGAGTACGCCATACAATTCCGTACTCTTGCTTCTGAACTTTCCTGGAATAATGAGGCCCTCTGCGCGACCTTTAAAAAAGGCCTATCCAGCAACATTAAAGATGTTCTGGCCGCACAAGATACTCCTACCAACCTGCATGAACTCATTCATCTAGCCACTCGCATTGACATGCGTTTTTCTGAGAGGCATCAAGAGCTCCGCCAGGAAAAAGACTTAGATCTCTGGACACCTCTCCCACAGTCTCCATTGCAATCTGCGCCTAGGCCTCCCGCCGAGGAGGCCATGCAAGTGGATCGGTCTCGCCTGACCCTGGAAGAGAGGAATCGCCGTAAGGAAGAGAATCTTTGTCTGTACTGTGCCAGTACCGAACATTTTTTGGTGGATTGCCCCATCCGTCCTCCACGTCTGGGAAACGCACGCTCGCACCCAGCTCTCGTGGGTGTGGCGTCTCTTGATGCTAAGTCGGCTTCTCCACGTCTCACGGTGCCTGTACGGATTTCTTCTTCAGCCAGCTCTTCCCTCTCAGCCGTGGCCTGCCTGGACTCTGGTGCCTCTGGGAATTTTATTCGGGAGTCCTTGGTGAATAAATTCCGCATCCCGGTGACCCGTCTTGTCAAGCCACTCCACATTTCCGCGGTCAACGGATCCAGGTTGGATTGCACCGTGCGTTTCCGCACGAAGCCCCTCCTAATGTGCATCGGACCTCATCATGAGAAAATTGAGTTTTTGGTCCTCCCCAATTGCACTTCTGAAGTTCTCCTTGGACTACCCTGGCTTCTACACCATTCCCCAACCCTGGATTGGTCCACAGGGGAGATCAAGAGCTGGGGTACCTCTTGCTTCAAGGACTGCCTTAAACCGGTTACCAGTACTCCCTGCCGTGACCCTGTGGTTCCTCCTGTATCCGGTCTCCCTAAGGTCGTTATGGACTCTGCCCGCCTTAAGAAGTGCCTCTCCCCCCCTCCCAGTCCAGTCAGGCAAGCCTCGGTGCCTCCTCATGGCCCTCATCCTGGTGTCACACTGCCCCGTGCCAGGCCTCGCCCTCTGCCCTCCCTCCCCATTCCCACTCCTGCTGTACTGCCTGCCGTTGAGGAATCCCTCCATCCTTTCCCGGTGTCCTCATCCCAGGGGAGGCAGTTACCGGACAAAGAGAAGGGGAGACCTAAGGGGGGGGGTACTGTTACGCCTAGCGCTCCGGGTCCCCGCTCCTCCCCGGAGCGCGTACGGCGTCTCTCTCTCCGCAGCGCCCCGGTCGGTCCCGCTGACCGGGAGCGCTGCACTGTCATGGCCGTCGGGGATGCGATTCGCACAGCGGGACGCGCCCGCTCGCGAATCGCATCCCAGGTCACTTACCCGTTCCCGTCCCCTGCTGTCATGTGCTGGCGCGCGCGGCTCCGCTCTCTAGGGCGCGCGCGCGCCAGCTCCCTGAGACTTAAAGGGCCAGTGCACCAATGATTGGTGCCTGGCCCAATTAGCTTAATTGGCTTCCATCTGCTCCCTGCCTTTATCTGACCTCCTCCCATGCACTTCCTTGCCGGATCTTGTTGCCTTGTGCCAGTGAAAGCGTTTTGTGTGTCCAAAGCCTGTGTACCAGTACTTCTGCTATCCACCCTGACTACGAACCTTGCCGCCTGCCCCCGACCTTCTGCTACGTCCGACCTTGCTTCTGTCTACTCCCTTGTACCGCGCCTATCTTCAGCAGCCAGAGAGGTTGAGCCGTTGCTAGTGGATACGACCTGGTCACTACCGCCGCAGCAAGTCCATCCCGCTTTGCGGCGGGCTCTGGTGAAAACCAGTAGTGACTTAGAACCGGTCCACTAGCACGGTCCACGCCAATCCCTCTCTGGCACAGAGGATCCACCTCCTGCCAGCCGGCATCGTGACAGTTTACTACACCCCTATAGAAGCTCTCTGTAGCCCAGAAATAGCCATTTTTAATAGCGATTTGCCACAAATTAATTTGAATCAAACCAAATTTTTGCAGAAAATTCGGCGAATCGGCTAAATCAAATTTTTCAAAAAATGTGCTCATCTTTTATACCAATGATGAAAATTACAGGCCTCTCTCATCTCTTTAAAGGGTTCTCTGCTACCCAGGGTCTGGAACATTGAGTTTTGAATGCTGTGTGCAGGCTTCGTGTTCACACCCGCCCCCTCATGATGTCACCCCCCGTCATGTGATGTCACATCCCGCCCCCTCAATGCAAGTCTATGAGAGGGGGTGTGACGGCCATCCCGCCCTCTTCCCATAGACTTTCATTGAGGGGGCATGCCGTGACATCATGAGGGGGCGGACGTGAACACGGAAGTCCGCACACAGCTTTTGAACTCAATGTTCCAGACGCTGGGGAGTGGAGTAACCCTTTAAGTGGGAGAACTTGAACAATTGGTGGCTGACTAAATAATTGTTTGCCCCATTGTACAATTACTGTTCAAAGCGCATGGTACACTTGCTCATGCTTTTCTAATGTGCATTATGCTTAGTGTATTCATTGAGCACACTACAGCCGTTTGCATTCACATCACCATTGTGCTGTACTGTTTTGAATCAGTTTTTGTATCTGAAAACAGTATACAACCGTATTGCTTGCCTTATACATTGACCACCCTTATAAAAAACTTACACAAAAAGATGCATCAGGTTGTGTAAGTTTGTCAGTTTTTCAGAATTTTTTTTCCTATGCAAAAAACTGTGGTCTACCACAGTTTTGTATCCTGTACAGTCCTGTTTTTTTTTTTACAAAAACCAAAAATTTTAGTTACAAAAATTAGTGCACTTGTGGATTTTCCACTGCGAAAAACCCACAGTGAATTAGGTGTGTGCGAACATACCCTAAGGGGTGAATGTACATGCCTGTGTAAATCAAGTACTTTTTACTCTTGTTATCCCAGGTGTACATCATATGTTCTCCCCAACCCCCCACCCCCATTTATTAAAGAAGTGTGCATTCCTCATAAATAGCAAAGTACCATAGTTTCTAAGTGTTGTCTGGGCTGGCATTAGAATGTGCAAAACTTTTACAATTTAAAAAGGTTTCAGTTGATAAATTCCCAACTACTTGACATGCCCACCGCTTCTTGCTTTTTGGAATAAGGTTCTTGATGTCATGTTCCATATCACCTCGGTCCGGCACCCGCCCAGCCCTGAAGTTACCCTCCTTTCCATCCTGCCCACTTCCACTCCCTCAGCCTACACCAGGCTTCTTACCTTTATCTTACTAGCAGTGAGATCGACTATCCCGAGACTGAGGAAAAACACCACCCCACCCTCTATCACATCCTGGCTGCAAGAGGTGTCTTATATCCATAGGATGGAGGAACTAACGGCTGATATAAACAATCAACATACCCGATACTTGACAACATGGGGCCCGTGGACTACATTTCTAAACTCCCCGGACTTTCTTAATATGCACTTATCCCAATGATCACACTTACTCCTTCTCCCACATACCACGCCTTGCTTCTCCCCACTCCCATGACCTCGCTCTTCACTTCCACATGATCACAATAACTATAATTGAGAACACTGTGCCGGTTGCTGCAGGGGTCTGGGATCCGTCTAGTTCGCAGGTAAACCTTTTGTGTCATGGTCCTTTTTTCTCCTTCATCCCCTCCTTCTTTCCCCACTCTCTTTCCCTCCTTTCTGTCTCCCTTCACCCGTCCACTCTGCACTTACTCGTACCATGCGCTCCAGTTATAGACGTCAGTCCTTATTCACTGAGTAGTTATCCCCTTTTCTGCCCCAACTTTAGCTCCTGTCTTAGTGGATCCGTCTGTGCTCTTCCTGACAGGTACTCTCTTTCTCCCTTAAGACATTGCCTATCCACTTTCACCACTGACTAGAACGGATGGGCGGATCTTAGTTCTGTGCTCTTTGCCCATTTCACTTTAAGCAAATTTGACTACTGAACACACCACGTATGTTGTGTATCCTTGACCTTTTTAAGTGGCTGACTACACTAATGGGAAACCCTCGTTTCCCCTGTTTTATATTACTTTGAATTTATGTTGACTAATTGTGCCTACTGTTGTGTACACTTTTGGAAAACTTTTCAATAAAAATTTTTGAATTTGAAAAAAAAAAAAAATTCCCAACTACTGCAAAAAAGCCAACAATGCCATATTACATTTAAGAGTTGTTTACTTGAATGAGTCTAAAAGGTAAATTTGGTACAAGCAATCCGAGCTCATTCAACTAAAAATCTGTTTGTTTTTGTTGAATGAGCTTCTTGAGGATTTTTAATAATCATGGCAGGGGTTATCTGAATTTAGAAAAAGAGAACTGATTTCTTCTAAAACCAGCACCCCACCTGTCCCCAGGTAATGTGGTGGCAGCTCAGTTTCTTGAAGTGAATGGAAACAAGTTGTAATACCACACCCAAGCTGCAGAAAGGCTGGCTGGTTTTGAAAGAAAATTTGCTCTGTTTTTCTTTACCTGGATGTCATTTTTTCAGGTTTTGTCTACATAGACCAAGCAATAATAAAAACAAAAAAATCAAACATAAAAAAACCTTGAATAATCTGTTATGGAATGTTTCCTTGTGATATGGGACTGCCTGTTCCTATCAGCAACGGAAGCTAGTGTCTGTAGTTTTTAAGCATTGTAAAGATGCAATATATGACAGAGGGAGATATCGTGAGCATTTTCCTATATTGGTTAACACAATTTAAAGTAAGATTTATGAGTAAAAATAATGAGTAAATCTTGACAGGACTCCCTATGTGTGTGTTGGGACAACTTTCCATGCATAAGTGTGTGCAAAGAAAATTGTCAATCGCTAGGTGTGGGTGAGTAGGGTTCTCACTGTCCCTCCTAGGAGTCCTGTCAGGAGTTAAGATATCTTTACATGGACCAAAAAAAGCATAAAAAACATCCCTAAAAGGGCCCCCCAAAACTAGCTAAAAAATGTGTAGTTTCCAGCTCCCATTGATTTAATAAGAAATGATCAAAACAGCAAGAAAACAGAGCTGAAGATCACCACCGGGAAAAAGGAAGCTCACTTTGAGATCAATTGGCACTTGAAAAAAAAAACACATGAATAAAAGCCTCAAAACATCTTTTTTAAATTAAAAAACAAGTGTATAGACCATGCTAATTTGCAAGCTGTTTTGAAGGCTATTTCCTAGGAAGTTTATACATGTGTTTTTTTTACAATAGGTAGTACCCCAAGATGCTTTTAATGAAAAAGTCACAGCGTTTCAGTTTGTTGTCTGATTTCATCTCCTGAAGATGTCCTTTCTATGTCTTACAACACAGATATTTTTGTAAGATTCTCCATATCATCGTTTGTGTCAAAGGGAATTCTATACAAATCAGACTGGTTGCCTTTCTTGGACTATACGTGTACATTGCTCAAATCCTGTTTGCTGTTTCCTTCGAAGTCTTTGGGCGGTCCAGACTTTTCCCTTGACATCAGTGCCCAGTGGTTTTAAATTGCTGCATTAAGCACAAAATTAAGTTCCTCTACAGAGCACAACAGAACCTGTTCTTTCAAATTCCAACACAGAAAAAGATTTTTCCTAAGTCCATTTCGTATTAGGTCGTGGAAATGTATTCTGTGCTGTGATTGGTTGCTATAGGCCACTAAACCAGTTTTGCTTTGACTTTCATTCACTGGCCATTTAGCACTGATGTTTCATTAAATACAAGCCTTTACTTTTGTATCATCCTTTCCTATCACCCTTTACCACCCTGACCAACCACAACGTGACAGCATTGTGTGACTTTACCCTTATTTTGCTTTTTACGCTGAACTCCTGCTTCAGGTCATACAAACCAATATATCCTAGAATTCAGCTTTTTTACCTCTGTCACATTCTGCTCAGGATACTGCAGCATAAATCACCTAACAGACCTAACAGGTTAACTTTAAGGTCATTTTTGCAACCTGTATGCAAATGATAGCACCATTGTAAATGAGCCCTCATCCTTATCACTGTGCTTAAATAAAATCTGCAACGTGTAAAGTAAAATTTCCTTTAAAAAAATGTGAGGACGCCTATAAATGGCATATAATGTTAGAATAACATTCCAATGTGCTTAACTTTCAAATTCAGTTATGTTACGTGTTAGCAGTCACCAGCACAGGGTGTTGTGAATTATTTATGGTGATATAAATATATATACCCGTTTTTGTTGCAATTATTTAAATATAATTTCATACCTAGTGACTAAAGCTACCGTACACTAAAAATTTTACAAACTAAAGTCATGTGACTCACAATTTCCAGGATCAGTGTTTCTTCCACCAGTAAAGGCCAGACATGACTTGAGATCATTTTTTTACACTTTACACCCCTCCTCACAAAACAACTAAATATTTTTTTTTTTGCACAAATGTGCCTTTTTCTCATACAGTTTATGCCAGTCGTTGGTGTATACAGATAAGTGAGTATGGGCCTGTGTGCAGACATATCAATTTTTTTTTAAAGAATAACAGCACACATCTGACCACAGAGATGTTGGCGATAAAAGACCGCCCAAAACACTACTAATAACATACCTATGTGCTGTGCGTGTAAATACATTGTTTTAGATGACAGAGAATGCGGCACAGTCCCTACAGAAGGGTTGTAAAGCTGAAATGGTGTCTATTTGTTTATCCGCATGCTTTCCCTAATCTTTTTAGTGTTGACATATATGAACAGTTCTTCTCTTCAGACAGTTACAGTGTGCAGCTGTTCACCTACAGGCAAGCAGGAGCTCATATTATCACTTAATTGTAGGTTGCCAATCACCCACTTTATTTCATTGGCTGCAGGAAATCATATTAAGGACGTTCACGTTGTTCACAGCATAAAAAAATGCTGAGAGAATAGCAGCGGTGTGTCTAGTACTCTTTCCGTTCTGCTGCTGTTTGCTGGTGTTTTCACTTGTTCACCTCTCTTGCTTTCTCCGTGTATGAGACACAAATCATCCTGTTTCGTTTAGTCGGATTTACTTATGTATGTGATTACAGTGCTTGTTATTTTAATTAGGAAAACATACCTACAGTTTGTTTTCTAGACCAGCAAGGAAGCTTGTGAGTTTTGTGTTCTAATTCCCACAGTGCAGGCTGTGCACAATATACTGTCACATAATGAGACAAGATAATTATAGCTTTGTAGAGGACTGAACACACCCTGCGTGCACATCAAAACCGGTTATTAAGAGTCTTGTAATTGGTTGTCAGATCCATAGGACTTTAAAATTATGAGATCAATCGCCAAGTTTACAGGATTCTTTCAGGACACTACTTAGCCCTTCAGAAGTGTACAATACCTTCTTTATAGTTACACAGAGCACTTGTATTTTCACCTTTTGTATGTCTTTGCTTGTCTTCGGCTAATTATAGAAATTAGAGAATTACTATAAATTTAAATACCCCTTGTTATAACAGTCATAACAGTTTGCAGTCATTGTCGGTATTGAAGTCTTTGTAATTATTTGGGACTAAAGTCTGTAAATAACTATACTGTATATGAAAAGATAACATTAACACTTTTTCTTAAATGAAGATGTTTAAATGACCACAATAACTTTAATTTCCCACATGTTCATCTGCATTGCTTTGAAAGGTACCTGTCATTACAACAAAATTCTAACATGTCGTAGTGACTTGTCAGAAGTTTGGATCAGTGATGTCCAGTGCTAAGACCTCCACTGATCACTAAAATAAAAAAGGGGCACAACAAAGGCTGTTAGTTTCTGCTCATCTCTTCCTGGCTTTCATCAGAAAAGCCAGCTAGCAATATATAGATTTAATGAAAGTCTATGAGACTTTGTTTTTGTGATCAGATGGGGTCTCAGTATACACCCCCCCACTGATCAAAACTTCTGAAGTTTCACTTTGATATGTCAAAAACAATACACTTTAAGACTTCATCGATGAACAACCCTATAATCATAAATATCTACACCATAATGGTTAATATTATTCTGTTAAATCAATTATGAGGAAATAAACTATGATAGAAATGTGATACAAAAAAAACCATTGAACTAAATTGCTAAAAAAAAAAAGTACTATTTCAGGCATCTACATTACATGTATAGAAAAAAGAAATATAACCACATAGTGTAAACACATATTAAAGGAGACAACTCAAAGGTTAAATTGATAGTATTTGGAATGGTCTCACTGAACATATGCCCATATGTGTGTTACTGTATACCTATACAGCTGCATACATCTACCCCTGGCAGCCACTGAAAAAAGGATACCATGCATTAGACAAATCCCTGTATTCAGATAGCATTGCTTACTGAGATCTGGAAGAATTAAAGGGGTACTCCAGCTAAAAACATCTTCTCCCCTATCCAAAGGATAGAGGATAAGATGTCTGATTGCTGGGGTCCCGCCGCTGGTCATCTGTGCACGCAGCAAACTCCGCTCCATGCTGGATTTCTGGCGACTATAGCCACCACGCCCCCTCTATTTGTGTCTATGGTAGTAGGCATGACGGCAAGGTACTAGCCCTCATGCCCCTCCCATAAACATGAGTGGTGGGGACGTGATGTGACTTCATGAACACGGAAGCTCCAAGCTTCCATGTTCTGGTTGCCGCCACTGCCGGGCCTTTGGATAGGGGATAAGATTTTTTTTGCCAGAGTATCCCTTTAAATATCATCTCATTTCTAATATTTTTAGGACTCACAGGGTTGGCACATAACAAATGCAGTATGGTACTAATATTTAATAAAGGGAGTAAATGTGAGCTCAGAAACTAAAGGTCTGTAAGGTTAACCTCTAATATTTGAAGTTTTTCAAAAAAGATGTTATCCTGAATTATGTAAATTAAAATAATCTTATATAACACAACATCAGCATGGTTAATGAGGGCTATGTCAAGATATTCTGATCAATTTCTATGAGGAGGTCAGTTCCAGAATGGACCTGGGTACAGCTGTAGGTGTGGATCTGGAGCATTTGATACTGTGTCCCATAACTGTCTGATAACATCATCATAGGAATGTTTTGTATAATTTGTAAATTGAAGCAAAGTAGTGAGAAAGCTAAGATAAAGATGAGCTTAATGGAGTAGTGCAGTGAAAAATAACGTATCCCCTATCCAAAGGATAAACATAAGTTATAGATCACGGAGGTCTGACTGCTGGGAACCCCCACGATATCCTGAAGGGGCCCCGGCCTACCCACGCAGGAAGCTACACCAACATGTCCCCTCCATGTATCTCTATGGGATACATGGAGGGGGAGTGTCGGCCGCCGCTATGTGCAGAGGTCAGCACGCCCCCTTCCAGCAGACTGCTAAGGCCCTGTTAAGGAGATAACGGGGGTCCAAAAGGTCAGACCCCACCCCCCCCCACCCCCCGCGATCTATAACTTATCCCTTATCCTTTGGATAGGGGATAAGTTATCTTTCACTACAAAACTCCTTTAAACAAGTTCAACAGGATTAGAAAAACATGTCCGTCCCCGGGTTGGGTGTGGTCCTGCAGTTCAGTGAATGGAGCCAAGTTGTAATACCACACACAACCTGAGGTATGGCACTCTTTTTGGAAGAAATCAGCTCTGTTTTTCTCCTCCTGGATAACTCCTAAAATGTCATAGGACAGCTTTTACTGTATCTGTTATGAAAGCTCATTCTTAACGTAAATAGTGATTATTAAAATACATTTAAAAAAAGGTCAACTAGGTTACAAGATAGTTAATAGAAGATTATTAGTTTCTAGAAATCTGTATAGACATGACTTGACTTTCTACATTTGTAACTGGACTGTCTCAATCGACTATATACATGATGTACACTATAAATACTAAACAATGCTACTGCAAGAATGGCAGAGCTAAAGTAAATCTGAAAGCAATCTCTCTACTTCTCACGCATTCTAAATCTCTATTAATTACCTTTGTGATGGAAATATACAGTTCCAGCAGACCCAACTGGAACCCCACCTCCTTGTATGTGAGGCCCAAGGCAAATCTCCTAGCCTTTACTCCCATCCCTGTAAAAATGTCCCTACAAGCACTACATCTGTTTGCTGATGTATTATTCTATTTAGCTTGTTGCTCTGTTTCAAGTAATCTCTTCACAAAGAATTGAGTGGCAAAAGCTACCCCTTAGGCCAGTAAAGGTTACATACACAGCATATTTAGTGTAACCTGAGAAACACCTGCACACTGACAGCATTTGATTCATGTGTTGTCAGTTTCGTGATTAGATCAAATATCTCCCTTCTAAATTGCTGTTTCCTTATTTTAGCTATCTCTGCTTCATTATCTGTCCTTTTACTTATTTTTCCTTTACAGTACGTCTCTGTTCTTGTCGCTTGAACATTGTCTGAGTGGATGATAGCATGATATGATATCCTCTCAAAAGTTCAGTGAAACGCTGCTTTTCTGTATTTGTCATTTCTACCGCAGCGTACAGCCTTGTTGAATCCGATGCCTGTTCCTTTAATCTCTCAAACTATAATATGTAGAATAATTGCAAGTTAATAGTGTAGAATTTCAGAAAAAATATTGTGCAGACATTTCATTCAGTAGGTTCCATATTTTATACAATTACAAAACACACAAACACACAAAAACTCACATTATAAACCCAAAACTAAAAATTCTTTGCTGTCCATAGGGGTCGGTTCACACATACTTAATCTGCTGCTGATTTCACGCTGTGGATTTTTCACTGCTGATTTCATGCTGTGGATTTCAGCTATTTATTTATGTTAATTAAATCAGCAGTGTTAATTAAATCCGACACGGAATAAATATGTGTAAAAATTCCCTTAAAGTGTCCCTGTCATTTAAAATAACTTTTCAACATGTCACAGAGACAAGTCAATGGTTATTATCAGTTGGGGTCTCAGTTCTAAGACCCCTACCAATCAGGAAAACGAGCTTCTCTGGATGGTCCCATAGACATAATATGGCTGCAGGACTGAGATTACTACAAGTGTGCTTCTTCTAGATCAATCCTCTAATCTGTGAGGGCCTCAGCACTGAGACTCTGATAGATCAAAACTTTTGACATGTCTCTGTGAAGTGTCAAAAGTTTTTTTAAATGACAGGTACAGGGTGAAGCCAAGTATTAGAAACCTTTAATTTCTGCCAGGACAAATATAGGGATCAGGAAAATTTTGTAGATGGGTGGGATTTAGAGATTTAGCAAAATATTAAGTGATTGCTCAAAATGGGGCCAGGTTGGCAAACTGTGGGTAGAAAACATTACATACTTTGGTCATTGTTATCATTAAAAACACTGACAGGAGAAAAGAAGAGAATAATAACATCTTAATTCAGGAGAGGGAATATTTTAGGCAGAAAATTACTGTCAGTTCTTGTTGTTAGTGTGTTGGAAACAGGAAAAATGGGCAAGTGTGCGGACCTGAACTACGAGGGTTAAATTGTGATGACTAGATGACTTAGTCAGAGCATCTCCAAAACAGCAGATGTATGTAGTGTTCTCAGTATTCAGTGGTAAGTAGTAGTACCTATCAAAAGTGTTCTAAGGAAGGACAACCAGTGAGCCAGAACCATAGTGTCTAAGGCAAATTGTTACATGTAGAGAGGAAAGGCCAGTTTTTCTTGTAAGATGCTGAAATTGCTTATGGTGGACATGTGAGCATTAGACCAGAATTATGATATATTATAGGAAGAAGGGCCAATGTGATGCCTCGGGGAATGTTCTGCTGGGAGACCTTAGTCCTGGCATTCATGTGTATGGCATTCGAGTATGACATTCCTAAATATTACTGCAGTAACATCTTTATGGCAATGGTATAGCAGGGGCTTTTTCCAGATGCATTATACAAGTTTCCGTAATGCAAATATTGCTATATATGTGAGGCATGTAATGACATTGACTATTAAAAGCCCAAGTTGCCCTGTAAATGAGCATCGGTCTCATAGATCAGCACTTGTTTACAGAGCCTATCATGAGGCTCGAGTGCCATGTGGGAAGGGCTGTACAACTGTTCCCTGAATTGTTAATGGCCATCAGTGTAAGACAGTGTAAGATTTTTTTAGTGGGTCAAAATGATAATGAGGGTTTGCTCGCTTTGCAGCCGAATGGTCTGTTCTGTCGATCTGTGGGATCTGTTGGAAAGATAAATCTGATCCATGGAGGCCCTACCTTAGTTCATGAATCAGAGCTGATCAGAGCTGGTTGTTGTTTTTTTAGAATCTACACAACATTAAGTAGTTTTAAAATGATGCCTGATCAGTAAATACTCTTAAAAAAAACAAAAAAACATTAGTATTATAGAGGGTATAAAATAAATATTTGTTCCCAACATGTCCACCATCTGCTTAATATGCTAATCAAAAACTCATAACAAATAGACAAACATTTACCTCTTTTCAGGTGCAATGCTTTCTCAGAGCCTGAAGGTGGCATTGTTGATTTATTACCCTCAACAGAGAAGAGTGCCTGAGGGGAAAAAAAAAAAAAAAGGAACTGCACTCTAAAGTAGCTTTTCTAAGAACTAATAATGTTCACATACAGTAAAAATTGACAGACATAATTAGGTATATTATGTACAAAATAATACACTGAGTAACAATCTATTGTAATTTCTGTCATTGTAATATTCACCAGATTATATGTTATGTCTAATAAAGAAAAAACATATAAACATGTCATGCATAGGTGGTAATATATTTATTACAGTGGAATGCAAATTAAAATTCCTTGACATTCATATATTACATTGTCTCATTTAAAATCTTTGTTCATTGGCAGTAGGGATGTTTTTGTATATAACTAATCCACGTATTTATAAAATATATAAAACATTTCCCAAGCCAAGATTTAAAAAAGAGTTAGGTAACATGCTGTACATATAACTAGTGTGATAACAGAACAAACTATGACTTCCATCAGGCTTTTCCTTCATTGTCCCTATTGTTTGTGTACACACCTGAGATAAGGAAGCTAAGGTGTGAGCCCCTTTGGGCACAAAGGCTAAAATTACATTTACATATTTTTTTTTTTTAGGACAAGCAGAGATCATTCCTAACAAGTCTTCAGTTGCACAGTAATGGCTATGTGCTCAATAAAATAAAAACATGGACATCAATGATAAAAGTCTAAAATAAGCAATGAAGTCTAGCAGAGCTCTCTTGAGGAAATAGCTCCATCAACAATGATTCCATTGTCACAAGAACATAGGATAAAAGCCTGAAAATGTATGAACTGCCAACTCTGAAAACTCCGATCTGGGATGTTCATTGGCATGAAAAATAAAACGACTACTTTTGGTGTCTTCAAAGACTATGGGATTGTCCTCAGATTTTTGGAAATTCCACAATATCTGAATGACTGCCAAGAGAAAATGAATCTCATAAAAACAACATTTTGGCACACTGGGGGAGATTTATCGAGCTGTAAGGTTTTAGTAAGGTGTAGTCAGGTTTTCTTTGTTGATCATAGCAACCAATCACAGCTTGGCTTTCATTTGTTATGGACAACAAAGAGAATCTTACTATTAGGATATGTCTACATGTGCACATTTTGGTGCAGATTTTTTTTTTTGCTGTTAAGTCAATGATAAAATCTGCTGCAGAGACTCCGCAGCAGAAAATCCCCAGCAACATATGCAGGTGGGAACATACCTTAAAGGGGTACTCAGCCCCTATCGGGGGGCAGCACTGGAGGCTCGAAATGTCAAGGCCATGCCCCGCTCATGATGTCACGGCCATGCCCCCTCAATGCAAGTCTATGGGACTTGCATTGAGGGGGCGTGGCTGTCACATCAAAAGCGGGGTGTGATCGTGATATCAAAAGCCTCCGCCCCGTATCGCCAGTCATCCAGCACGGAGCGACGTTCGCTCCGTGCACTTGATGTACTGGGTGCCACAGCCGAGATCGGGGGGGTCCCCAGTGGCGGGACCCCCGCAATGAGACATCTTATCGATGTCTAGGGAATGGAGTACCCCTTTAAGGGTGCATTTACACTATGAAATGGCCACCTGGAGAAATTCCGGGAGGACATTCTGTTCACAGCAGGTGCAGACTGATTAATTTGTGACTAGGATTGCTCGCGCATGTGGCACCATTGATGGTAATGCATATCTGTGCCGATTTTGCTAAAAGAATGAATATGTTTGTTCTTTCGTCTGGGTCCGGAATTTGAATTTCCACTAGGGATTTTTCAGCACAGTGCAGCAGTATCATATTGAAAATATGGGGAGGCTGCTGCACCGGAATTTCCTGTAAAAAAATTTCTGCAGTGAAGTTCTGTAGTGTGAATGTACCCTAGAGCAGATTGATAAATATCCCCAGTGTGTCAAAAATTTGACACATTTATGGCACGCAGCAATGTAATTTAGGCAGTGCCCTTTACCGCATGTTTCACACTTTTTTTCCAATAATATCTACCTCCTAGGGCTGGGTTTACACAACGTAAAATTTATAGCTTATTTTATGTTTTGCACGGATTTTCCTAGAAATGTTATTTTGTGTAGTTTTATGTTATGCGAATCCAGTATTATCTAGTAAGCAGTTTCTGTAGTTTTTGGTGCACTTTCTGGTTCTTTACAAACGTGTCTTACTTACAGTGCAATGCAATTTTAATGCTCTTGAGGACAAAATTCTGCTGGGGCAGCCTTAGCACATCTGAGCCACTGAATTATGATCCTCCTAGCCCACCCACTTAAAAAAAAGTCAACACTTCTGCATAACAAAGACACCATCACATTCAGTTTATATAAAAAAGGAACTTTTTGACATGTCAGTATACACTAGAGATGAGCAAACTTTCGAAAAATTCAATTCGGCCGATTCGGCAAATTTTTTTTTTCGGAAATTTTTTTTGGGGTGGAATTTATTCACGGCAAATATGTATTAAAAATGGCTAATTCTGGCCTACAGAGAGCCTCAATAGGGGTTTAGAACAATTTGCTTTGTTCTAACATGCATAGGGAGTGTGCTGTGTTAGTGAAATAATACTGTTATTCAGTATGACATGCAGATTACAGGTATTGCTATTAGAATCACTGCGGCAGAGCGTCGATGTGGCAGCAGGGAGACCATATGGTATCAAAATTGAAGAGGATAAAGACATTTTAGGAACTGTTGAGCAGAAGAAAATCCCCGTAGCAAGCATATGCTGCTCTGGACAATTCCTAAAATGGACAGCAGAGGTCAGCAGAGAGCACTGTGCTCGTGAGAGAAGAGAAATCCAAAAAGAAAAGCATTTCCTAGGTAGTATACAGCCCCTAAAAGGTACTGGAGGGAGTAATATTTTTTAATAGAAGTAATTTACAAATCTTTTTAACTTTCTGGCACCAGTTGATTTAAAAGAAAAAGTTTTCCACAGGAGTACCCCTTTAAAAGATGAATTTTAAAATTGAAATTGAAGAATTATGTTAGCTAGTGCTACCATAAAATATTTGTAGGTAATGTCTCAGGCCCAGTAGCATCAGTAAACCATAAATTGACTGACTGACACAGCCTGGAGGTGGCAAAAGCATGAGGAGACCATATAGTGTCTGAATGGCACAGCCTGGAGGTGGCTGAAGCATGAGGAGACCATATAGTGTGTTAATGGCACAGCCTGGAGGTGGCTGAAGCATCAGGGGACCATATAGTGTCTGAATGGCACAGCCTGGAGTTGGCAGAAGCATGAGGAGACCATTGAAATTTAAGATTTTGAAATTTAAAATTTTGAAATTTAAATTTAGGATTTTGAATTTGAAATTTTAGCTAACACTCCCAAGTTTTAGTGTCCCGGGCCCCGGCGTGTGGGTACAAAGGACCAAATTTAACAAGGAGTCACATGGCGGCACAATGACAGAGCTTGGAGGTCGCGTCAGTGTGAGGAGACCACATAGTGTCTGAATGACTGCCTGGAGTTTGTGGCAGCATGAGGAGACCATATAGTGTCTGAATGGCACAGCCTGGAAGTGGCTGAAGCATGAGGAGACCATATAGTGTGTGAATGGCACAGCCTGGAGTTGGCTGAAGCATGAGGAGACCATATAGTGTCTAAATGGCACAGCCTGGAGTTGGCAGAAGCATGAGGAGACCATTGAAATTTAAGATTTTGAAATTGAAATTTTAACTAACACTCCCAAGTTTTAGTGTCCGGGGTCCCGCGTGTGGGTACAAAGGACCAAACTTAACAAGGAGTCACATGTCACATGGCTGTACAATGAAAGATCCTGGAGGTGGCATCAGTATGAGGAAACTATATAGTGGCTGAATGACTGCCTGGAGTTTGTGGCAGCATGAGGAGACCATATATAGTGTCTGAATGGCACAGCCTGGAGTTGGGTCTCCTGACCATTGAAATTGAAGACTTTGAAATTGAAATTTAAGCTAACACTCCCAAGTTTTAGTGTGCTGGGCCCTGGCGTGGGGGTACAAAGGACCAAATCCAACAAGGAGTCAAATGTCACATGGCGGCACAATGACAGAGCCTGGAGGTGGCAGTATGAGGAGACCATATAGTGTCTGAAACTCACAGCCTGGAGTTGGCTGAAACATGAGGAGTCCATATAGTGGCTGAATGGCACAGCCTTGAGTTGGCTGAAGCATGAGTAGGACATGTAGTGGCTGAATGGCACAGCCTGAAGTTTGTAGTAGTATGAGGAGACCATATAGTGTCTGAATGGCACAGCCTGGAGTTGACTGAAGCATGAAGGTACCATATAGTGGCTGAATGGCACAGCCTAGAGTTGGCTGAAGCATGAGGATACCATATAGCCTGGAGGTGGCTAAAGCATGAGGAGACCATGTAATGTGTGAATGGCAAAGCCTGGAGGTGGCTAAAGCATGAGGAGACCATATAGTGGCTGAATGGCACAGCCTTGAGTTGGCTGAAGCATGAGGATACCATATAGTGGCTGAATGGCTTAGCCTTGTGTTTGTGGCATAATGAAAAGACCATATAGTGTCTGAATGGCACAGCCTGGAGGTGGCTGATGCATGAGAATACCATATAGTGGCTGAATGCCACAGCCTGGAGTAGGCTGAAGCATGAGGATACCATATAGTGGCTGAATGGCAAAGCTTGGAGGTGGTTGAAGCATGAGTAGAACATATAGTGGCTGAATGGCACAGCTTGGAGGTGGCTGAAGCATGAGGAGAACATGTAGTGGCTGAATGGCACAGCCTGAAGTTTGTGGCATGATGAGAAGACCTTATAGTGTCTGAATGACACAGCCTGGAGTTGGCAGAAGCACGAGGATACCATATACTCGTTGCATGGCACAGCCTAGAGGTGGCTGAAGCATGAGGAGAACATATAGTGGCTGAATAGCACAGCCTGGAGGTGGCTGAAGCATGAGGATACCATATAGTGGCTGAATGGGACAGCCTGGAGTTTGTGGCAGGATGAGAAGACCATATAGTGTCTGAATGGCACAGCCTGGAGTTGGGTCTCCTGACCATTGAAATTGAAGACTTTGAAATTGAAATTTAAGCTAACACTCCCAAGTTTTAGTGTGCTGGGCCCTGGCGTGGGGGTACAAAGGACCAAATCCAACAAGGAGTCAAATGTCACATGGCGGCACAATGACAGAGCCTGGAGGTGGCAGTATGAGGAGACCATATAGTGTCTGAAAGGCACAGCCTGGAGTTGGCTGAAACATGAGGAGTCCATATAGTGGCTGAATGGCACAGCCTTGAGTTGGCTGAAGCATGAGTAGGACATGTAGTGGCTGAATGGCACAGCCTGAAGTTTGTAGTAGTATGAGGAGACCATATAGTGTCTGAATGGCACAGCCTGGAGTTGACTGAAGCATGAAGGTACCATATAGTGGCTGAATGGCACAGCCTAGAGTTGGCTGAAGCATGAGGATACCATATAGTGTCTAAATGGCACAGCCTGGAGTTGGCAGAAGCATGAGGAGACCATTGAAATTTAAGATTTTGAAATTGAAATTTTAACTAACACTCCCAAGTTTTAGTGTCCGGGGTCCCACGTGTGGGTAAAAAGGACCAAACTTAACAAGGAGTCACATGTCACATGGCTGTACAATGAAAGATCCTGGAGGTGGCATCAGTATGAGGAGACTATATAGTGGCTGAATGACTGCCTGGAGTTTGTGGCAGTATGAGGAGACCATATATAGTGTCTGAATGGCACAGCCTGGAGTTGGGTCTCCTGACCATTGAAATTGAAGACTTTGAAATTGAAATTTAAGCTAACACTCCCAAGTTTTAGTGTGCTGGGCCCTGGCGTGGGGGTACAAAGGACCAAATCCAACAAGGAGTCAAATGTCACATGGCGGCACAATGACAGAGCCTGGAGGTGGCAGTATGAGGAGACCATATAGTGTCTGAAACTCACAGCCTGGAGTTGGCTGAAACATGAGGAGTCCATATAGTGGCTGAATGGCACAGCCTTGAGTTGGCTGAAGCATGAGTAGGACATGTAGTGGCTGAATGGCACAGCCTGAAGTTTGTAGTAGTATGAGGAGACCATATAGTGTCTGAATGGCACAGCCTGGAGTTGACTGAAGCATGAAGGTACCATATAGTGGCTGAATGGCACAGCCTAGAGTTGGCTGAAGCATGAGGATACCATATAGCCTGGAGGTGGCTAAAGCACGAGGAGACCATGTAATGTGTGAATGGCAAAGCCTGGAGGTGGCTAAAGCATGAGGAGACCATATAGTGGCTGAATGGCACAGCCTTGAGTTGGCTGAAGCATGAGGATACCATATAGTGGCTGAATGGCTTAGCCTTGTGTTTGTGGCATAATGAAAAGACCATATAGTGTCTGAATGGCACAGCCTGGAGGTGGCTGATGCATGAGAATACCATATAGTGGCTGAATGCCACAGCCTGGAGTAGGCTGAAGCATGAGGATACCATATAGTGGCTGAATGGCAAAGCTTGGAGGTGGTTGAAGCATGAGTAGAACATATAGTGGCTGAATGGCACAGCTTGGTGGTGGCTGAAGCATGAGGAGAACATGTAGTGGCTGAATGGCACAGCCTGAAGTTTGTGGCATGATGAGAAGACCTTATAGTGTCTGAATGACACAGCCTGGAGTTGGCAGAAGCACGAGGATACCATATACTCGTTGCATGGCACAGCCTAGAGGTGGCTGAAGCATGAGGAGAACATATAGTGGCTGAATAGCACAGCCTGGAGGTGGCTGAAGCATGAGGATACCATATAGTGGCTGAATGGGACAGCCTGGAGTTTGTGGCATGATGAGAAGACCATATAGTGTCTGAACGGCACAGCCTGGAGGTGGCTGAAGCATGAGGATAACATATAGTGGCTGAATGGCACAGCCTGGAGGTGGCTGAAGCATGAGTAGAACATATAGTGGCTGAATGGCACAGCCTGGAGTTGGCTGAAGCATGAGGATGCCATATAGTGGCTGGATGGCAAGCCTGTAGTTGGCTGAAGCATGAGGAGACTATAGAGTGGCTAAATGGCACATCATGTAGGTGGCTGAAGCATGAGGAGAACATATACTGTCTGAATGGCACAGCCTGGAGTTGGCTTAAGCATGAGGATACCATATAATGGCGGAATGGCACAGCCTGGAGTTGGCTGATGCATGAGGATACCATATAGTGGCTGAAGCATGAGGATACCATACAATAGCTGAATGGCACTGCCTGGAGTTGGCTGAAGCATGAGGATACCATATAGTGGCAGAATGGCACAGCCTGCAGTTGGCTGAAGCATAAGGATACCATATAGTGGCTGAATGGCACAGCCTGGAGTTGATTGAAGCATGATGATATCATATAGTGGCTAAATGGCACAGCCTGAAGTTGGCTGAAGTATGAGGAGGCCATATACTGGCTGAATTGCACAGACTGGAGGTGGCTGAAACATGAGTAGAACATACAGTGTCTGAATGGCACAGCCTGAAGTTTGTGGCAGCATGAGGAGACCATATAGTGTCTTAATGGCACAGCCTGGAGGAGGCTGAAGCATGAGGGGACCATATAGTGGTGTAATGGCACAGCCTGGAAGTGGCTGAATCATGAGGAGAACATTTCGTGGCTGAATGGCAAAGCCTGGAGTTGGCTTAAGCATGAGGATACCATATATTAGCTGAATGGCACAGCCTGGAGTTGGGTGAAGCATGAGTAGAACATATAGTGGCTGATTGGTACAGCCTGGAGTTGGTTGAAGCAGGAGGATACCATATAGTGCCTGAATGGCACAGCCTGGAGTTGACTGAAGCATGAGAATACCATATAGTGGCTGAGTGGCACAGCCTGGAGTTTGTGGCAGCAGGAAGAGACCATATAATGTCTGAATGGCACAGCCTGGAGGTGGCTGAAGCATGAGGAGACCATATAGTTACTGAATGAGACAGCCTGAAGGTGGCAGCAGCATCAGGAGACCTGAAAGTGAACCTAATGCAAGGAATTTCTGAAACTGGGGACCAGCACCTTAATTATGTTTTGCAGTGTCCATGGCAGCACAATGAGAGAGCCTGGAGGTGGTAGCATCAGCATTAGGAGACCATAGAGCAGCCCAATTAGAGAGCCTGGAGGTGGCAGCATCAGCATGAGGAGACCATAGAGCAGCACAATTAGAGAGCCTGGAGGTGGCAGCATCACCAAGAGGAGACCAAATGGCAGCGCAATGAAAGTGCCTGGAGGTGGTAGCATCAGCATGAGGAGACCTTATAGTGGCACAATGACATAGCGTGAAGGCGGTGGCATCAGCATGAAGAGACCATAGAGCAGCACAATGAGAGAGCCTGGATGTGGCAGCATCAGCAGGAGGAGACCATAGATCAGCAGAATGAGAGAGCCGGGAGGTGGCAGCATCAGCATGAGGAGATAATATGGAGGCACAATAACAGAGCCTAGAGGTGGTAGCATTAGCATGGGGAGACCATAGAGCAGCACAATGACAGAGTGTGGAGGTGGTAGCATTAGCATGAGGAGACCATAGAGAAGCACAATGACAGAGCTCGGAGATGGCAGCAGCAGCAGCATGAGGGCCAGCATGAGGGTTGAGTCTGAGGAACACACCGACTGTTGACTGGGGGTGTCGGATGTCACTTGGGATGAAGTGGATGACCGAGTGGACCGATCAATCACGGCTGTTGGGTTACTGGTCGGACACAACTGCTAGCTGACATCGGGAGCTCAGATCTCTCACTGCGACTCCAACTGCCACACACCTCTACTCTGCTGCGACCTCTGCCTGCGCCTGATGAATTTAGGCCTCTGCCACTCCTCGGTGCATGTCCTTGCACTACTCTGCCTGACATACATATTGCGTATATGAGTGGAATACAATACGCTTCACTTCACTTAAAACAATATTTGTCTACAACAGCAACAGGTGTGTACTATTGGCTGTCCTTTCACAGTATCTAGGCCCTTGACAGATTAACAGGTACAAAATAGTACACTACTTAGATGTAGGTACGCAGTATGCACTTATGAGGGCAGAAAAATGTACTACAGTATGCTTACAAAAATGTATTTTAGTAAAACACCAGACAGGGATTACTTTTGCCTGGACTTTCACAGTATCTAGGCCCTTGACAGATTAACAAGTACAAAATAGTACACTACGTAGATGTAGGAATGTGGTATGCACTTAATAGGGCCGAAAAATGCGCTACAGCATGCTTAAAGATACATATTTAAGTAAAACACCAGCCGGTGATTACTTTTCCCTGACCTTTCACAGTATCTAGGCCCTCAAGAGTTTACCAGGTACAAAATATTACACTACTTAGATGTAGGTATGTGGTATGCACTTATGAGGGCAGAAAAATGCACTACAGTACACTTAAAAAAACATATTGGAGTAAAACACCAGCTTGTGATTACTTTTGCCAGGAATTTTACAGTATCTAGTCCCTTAACAGATTAACAGTTACAAAGTACAATATAGTATACCATTTAGATGTAGGTATGTGGTATGCACTTATGAGGGCAGAAAAATGCGTTACAGTACGCTTAAAAATACGTATTTTTGCACAATACCAGCAGTACACGCTGTGTACTCACTGTGTACTAAACCCAAAATTGCACTCTCTCACAGACTATTCGGAATGGACTGCTGGGTATGGATTATACTGTCTACATACTAGTATAACCAGTAGACCATTTGTTGTAGAACAAAGAGTGCAGAAAAATGCGCTACAGTACGCTTAAAAAAGTGTATTGGAGTAGAAAACGAGCTGGTGATTACTTTTGCCTGGAATTTCACAGTATCTAGGCCCTTGACATATTAACAGGTACAAAATAGTACACTACTTAGATGTAGGTATGGGGTATGCACTTATGAGGTCAGAAATATGCCATGTACTGCCAACCCTAATGTGGGGGAACTACAACCTAATGTGGGGGGATCTATACTGCCAACCTAATGTGGGGGATCTATACTCTCAACCCTAATGTGGGGGAACTACAACCTAATGTGGAGGGATCTATACTGCCAACCTAATGTGGGGGGAACTATACTGCTTACCTAATGTGGGGTAAACTGTGCTGCATACTTAAACGGGTAGTCCACTAATAAGATATATAAGTGTGCATAGGAATTTGTTCATAGTTTTTATTTTTAACTATAGTCCGGCCCTCCAACAGTCTGAGGGACAGGGAACTGGCCTCCTGTTTAAAAAGTTTGAGGACCCCTGGTCTACAGACTAGTATAACCAACAGATGATTTTTTTGTGGAACACAGAGGGTAGATAAATGCGCTACAGTACGCTTAAAAAAAATGTATTGGAGTAAAACACCAGCTGGTGATTACTTTTGCCTGGAATTTTACAGTATCTAGGCCCTTGACAGATTAATAGGTACAACATAGTACACTACTTAGATGTAGGTATGTGGTATGCACTTATGAGGGCAGAAAAATACAGTATGCTTAAAAATACGTATTTTTGCACAACACTAGCAGTACACAGTCACTGGCCCTCATTTACTATTGCAAACACGACATGTTTTGTCGGGTTGTGCGCCAGATTCTGTCGCATTGTGCCAGACTCTGTCGCATTGCACCAGAAGTTTGGTCTGCGCCAGATTTTGCACCAAAATTTGCAAAAGAATTGAAAAAACCCAACTAACTCTCCATTTTGCTAAGAAAACCCTAAAAAGGGGCGTGGCTGCCGGTAAACGGGTGCGTGGTCTCCGAAAAGAGGCGTGTTTCCGACATTTTCACAAAAAAACAACATATTTACTAAGGTTTTCACAGAAAATGTAGTGGATTTGAGCTGAGGAAAACCCTACAGAACAGGGCTTGTGTAAAAAAAAATAAAGCAAAGTGTAGGGAAAGTGGAAAATGTAGGGAAACCTTAGCAAATACTGTGGAAAATAAATTGTAAGGAATTAAAACCCACAAAGAAACCTACACAGCGTTCTTTGTAAATAAGGGCCTCTGTGTACTAAACCCAAAATTGCACTCTCACACAGACTATTAGGAATGGACTGTTAGGTATGTATTATACCGTCTACAGACTAGTATAACCAGCAGACCATTTGTTGAGGAACAAAGAGGGCAAAAAATGTGCTACAGTATGCTAAAAAAAAGCATATTTTTGCACACCAGCAGTACACAACAGTGCTGCAGCACACAAAAGCTGTGTACTAAACCCCAAATTGCATTGTCAAACACTGTTAGGAATGGACTGCTGGGTATTATATTATCTACAGACTAGTATAACCAGCAGGTGAGTTGTTGTGGAACAAAGACACAGAATTGTGCTGAAAAAGTATTCCTGCTTCCTCTGCTAAGGTTCATGAAGTTGAGACAACACACAGCTCTCTTCCCCTCTCTGTAATACAATGCTGTAGATAGTGACTGGTAGGTTAATGGCTGCAGTAAAAATCATTTTCACTTAAAAAGAAAGCACTGCTCTCTGTCCACCAGAGCGCTGATGTGACTAGGAGGTGAAACGCTGCCTACCTGCCTTCCTATCTTGCCTTCCCAGCATTCCTTGCCCCATGTACTTACATGTGGATCTGCCATTTTAGATGCCCTGGAGCCTGGACGGCACTAAATGGAGTTTAATGAAGCGATTTGGGCGTTAGAATCGCAATAATATTCGCATTTGTTGCAAATCTAATTTTTCTTGAAATTCGTAAAGTATTCGGGCTCGTCAGCTTCGATTCGCTCATCTCTAGTATACACCTTGCCATCACCAGACAGTAACCACTCTTCTGTATACATGTATTATTTTGTATTAGATTACATTTCTTATCAGAAACATCTATGTTTTTATTTATTTATTTGTTTCTATTCATAGAATGCTTGAAACATACAAGGAACACAAACACTGCAAATGATGGTGTTCAACCAATCAGTCCTTGACTAATTAAGCAAAAAGGTAGATAGGTGAGCACATGTATTCACTACATTTCTACTCTTCAAAGAAAGAATTTCATAGTTTCAATTCATGATCACATTTAATAATTGTATGGGGTGATCAATATAAAAGTAACTGGTACTACAGGTTACACTTATTGTATGTTTGGCTAGGTTCACATCAGGAAAATGCTATATACCACACATATACATTAAAAAAAAAAAAAAAGCAGCAAGGGGTTCTGACTGAAAGTGTGGTGTACCCTTAGTGAGCCAATAGAGATCAATAGATTCAACATACTTTATTTGGGACATTTGGTCTACTTCATATAAATTGTTGTTTTATTTTGGGAACAAAATAGCATGGTACATTATACTAGTTTGCCCCAAAAATAAAAACATATATTTATGGTGAAGGATATTGAATAACATCACAAATAAACTATGTTCAACCAATTAATCTCTATGGGAACATCATATGTAAGCTGCTGTTTATATTGGAACACCTTTTTGCTAGTTTACCGATGTACACTCACTGATAAATAGAATAATGCACCCACATAGAAATGTTGGATTGCTTTCCAACTTGGCATGCGGTTATACCTTATATGTAAATAATTACTAGTGTTGTATGATTAGTCACTGTTTCTTGCCACAAAAGGGTATAAAAGTGTTTTCTCTGCTGCTCTATAAAATGTATCTCAGAGGCTACCTTTCAGAAGTGTACGTCTTGCTGAGAGATTGTTGACTGTTGCACATGTCTCTACAACACATCACAGACATTTTGCCAATTTGACAGACTTTGAAAGGAAGGCATGGTTGGGAGAGGCAGGATAGTCATTTGACAAATTTTCTGACATTTAATTCATTCTGACAGAGCTGTTGGAAGGAGTTGGGACTCTCTCCAGACAAACATGAGCAGCTGCTGCAGTTTCCTTGTCCACCATACATGTACAGGTGTAACCCTTACTGCACACCCCTGTCTCTGCCTGAACCATTTCTAGGTACAGGATGCCACAGAACCTGCCTCTATGCCCAACCATATCTCATCTTGTCTCCAAGCCAGAGGTGGCCCAACAGGGTACCAAAGCCTCTTTTAATTGTACAGTTTATCCCAATAAACCGATCATTTGACTCTAATATTTTAATCACTTACATACAGTATATTATCATTGCATTAAAACATGCAAAATAAAAATAATGCCGCTATGCAAATGTTTTGGCTGTATATCTTTTTTCAAGCATGCTTGGTAAAGACTAGACAGCCAAAACAGTGCACTTTGACTTTATGCAGTTTTTGAAGATTTCCTTGGCCTCTTGACTCTGGTATCATGTCCCTTTTATGGTTGCAAATTTGAATTGGTGGTCCATTGGATCACTTACAGGAAGGATGGTGTCTGTGCTTTCTCTTTTATGTGGTTTGCATACTAGATAAAGACACAAAACAATAACACATTTAATCAAGACTATGTGTAAATGTTGTAAATATGAACATATAAGATGAAGCCTTCGTATTTTCCAAATTTTTTTTGTATGATGAACACAGCTGGGACACAGCCATATTGTTTTATGACTTGGTTCACAAAGCACCAGAATAGGAGAAGCATTTAGAACAACTTTCCATTGAAGTGTATTTGTTAAAGATACTTTATAAAAAGTGTACATTCTTCTTGTAACATGTGACAAATCTAACCTTTAGAAAACCTTCCCCATATTTAACTTTCCCTCAAGATTTATGAGTAATAATTTGGAAATGTGAAAATAATGCTTCATTTCTGCAGACATCAAAGCTTAATTTCTGCCATACAACTTCTAATTCTTTCTGCACAAACACTTCAACACAAGTGTTTGACAGAGCTGTACATAAAGCGCTGAAAAAAAGTGAAGCTGTCCATAGATCTCTGAAAGGGTTTTAATCTTTAAACCTTTAGACCATTTTAGATAAGACTTAACCCACCTTTTTGACTCGAAACTTCTTTGAAGTGGGAACAAGTGATGTACACCAGTACTCAAATATGGAGTGTAATGTGCTCTAATGCTGTGTTTGACAGTCTATTGGTTTCTTGAAATGCTCTTTAATATATGCTTCATGTGCGAGGTAACAATGTTATAACCGTCACATAATGGTGGCAATTTATGATTCAGGATGATAAGATTCATTTCACGCACTTGCAGATGTTACTCAGCCTTGGTTATACACTTGATTGTACAGACAGTGCATTCATGTTTTCATGTTTCAACATAACCTTTGGGTCCGATACTGAAATAATGTCTATTTGCTAAAATAAAGTGCTTACGTGTGTATGTATAGCTTTGGAATTAGAAGAAAATACCAAAAATACTCCTAAATCACCTTAAAAAATGCCTTATTTTTGACAACTCTAACATTTAGCAAAATAGTAAAGGAATATCAGCATAAGTTATTTTTTTCCTTCTTCTGGATCAACACAGTAAAGACACAATAAGAATATAGATTGAACTTTACTTTTTTTCAACCTTATGAACTTATGTAACAATGTACAAGGCTATGTCAAACAGTTTTCTTTCATTCCACTTTTTGGAGCAGCTACTCATATTGTCCCAAATTGGCTCTTTTTTTAGAGGATGGTACCGGTAAACAGATTCTCCAATCAAAATGACATCACTTGAGACTAATGGTCTGCAGGCATTGACCACTAGAAGATGTAATCCCATTTTACAATACACCAGTCTTCCTAGCACTATAGTCATTGTGGCCCACATTTATCATTGTAGGTGTAAGTGAAGCATTTTTTTACACCTCTTTTTTTTTGTGTGCTGGTAATGTGTAGGAGAATGTGTAGAGCATTTGATAAATTTTGTGCAGGTAAACATTTTCTCAAATTTCTCTCTTCACATACACTAAAAAGCTACGCCAGGTCTGGGGTGGTGTCGTTTTAGAGACTTTTCAGTGGCTTTGCGCCTTTTTTGCGCCTTTTTACAAAAAGGCGCAGTTCGAAAATTCCTTCTATATCATGTGTATTGCCAAAATCAGTGGATTGCAACTCAAAATCAGCAGAAATGTGTAAACAAAAAGGCGCAAATAAACCCTGCTTGCGCCTTTTTGTGCCTTTTGTAGACACAAAAAAACAGTCTGAAGACAATGATAAATGTCAGCCTGTATCTTTTAGAAGTCATTGTACCTGCACTACTTGTTGTCTCTGCAACATTAGTTTACAAAAACCTGTAAACCAGAGTGGTGGAAACAAACCCTAAGGCGACTACAACATATCTATGACACATTCACCCTGACCGATAACATTTTCTCCAGTCAATTAGTTTTGACTGGAAAACCTCTTCATGCCAATTGTGGTGCATACAGTTCAGTTTGACTTTTTACCCTGAGGTGAACTGCTCTTTAAAGTAGTGAATAAAAGCAGATTTGAGCACTATTTCAATTCATTTTCACTTTTATCCCAAATAAAGGAAAAAAAAATTACAAGAATATCTCAAGAGATGTGGTAATCATTCAATAGGGTGTTGTAGATTTATAGTTCAGGTAGCTATAGGAAATTATATGCAAGACAAAGTTTTTTATTTTCAATCCCAAATTCAATTTGGCTTCTGCTGTCTATGACCATGGGGCCACTTGCTCATCAATATTGGTAAGTAGTACTGGGTAGTGTTGAGCGTCATAGGCCATATTCGAATTCGCGAATATTCACGAATATATGGACGAATATTCATCATATATTCGCGAATATTCGCATATTCGTAATATTCTTGTTTTATTTTCGCATATGCAAAAAATTCGCGTATGCGAAAGTAACATATGCGAAAATTAGCATGTACAAAATTAGCATAAGCAAAAATTTGCTTGTGCGAACATTTGCATATGCGCACCAGTCTCACACAGTAGTATTAGAGCCTTCTTTACACCACACAAGCTGGAAGCAGAGAGGGGTGATCACTGTGATGTGTACTGTGTGGAAAAAAAAAACGAAAAAAAAAACGAATATTCGTAATTACGAATATATAGCGCTATATTCGCGAATATTCGTATTGCGAATATTCGCGGGCAACACTAGTACTGGGTACATTTTTCTGTGCAACCTTAGTTACAGGATTAGAGTCACATGTGATTCCTGCTTTACACCTTCTTAATTTGTACGCTATTTAGAAAAAGAAAAAGGTTCCATGTTTAAAGGGGAAAAGCCGTGCTGACAACTTTTCCCCTATCTAAAGGATAGGGGATAAGTTGCCTGATCGCGCGGGGTCCCTGAGCTGGGGAGCCCCGCGATCTTGCACGCAGCACCCCGCTCTCATCAGGCTCCGGAGCGAACATCTGCTCCGATTCTGATGACGGGGCCGGTGACATCACAGCTCTGCCCCGTGTGACGTCTAGCTCCACCCCCTCAATGCAAGTCTATGGCAGGGGCGAGACAGCTGTCTCGCACCCTGCCCCACAGACTAACATTGAGGGGGCGATACTCCGGCATCAGACCCGGGGCGATGTTCGTGTGACTGTTTATAGCCAAATTACAGCAACAGATGCATCAACAAGCAACATATTGGAGAGGTAACATAGAGAATCTCTGTTCTAGATCAAAAAAATTGTTATCTCTGTCTATTGTAGCGAAAAAGAGACATGGAAAATGGGCCTTTTAGGGCAAGTGTAATAAACATTTGTCCTTCATTTTGGAAATGTAAATATTAATCTCTATAGTCAATAGAATTCTTAATGTGGAGAATGTAAAGTAATTGTATACTGGAATTATTTATTCAATGTGAAAAACATTTTACCTTACTGACTAGAAGATAGCTCATCATTCATTTACTATGTCATGTTTCTTGCACCTTTCTGTATTACTATTGGCATTAAAGGGGTACTCCACTGCCCTGCGAAATTTTGTTCTGAAAGCTGGGTGTGGGCTGTGGGGGTCGTAATGTCACAGATACACCCCTTGTGATATCATGTCCCCTCAATGCAGTCAGAAAAATGGAATATTTCAGAATCTCATTTTAATCAGTGAAAAAAATGTAGGTGATCTTAAAATGTCTTAGAGTCTAGTCTGTACAAACATCATTAGACTGTAATACTGCCTTCCTTCCTTTAATAGACCTTACTAAATCTAGGTGGTAGGAATCAGACAACCAACATTTGCTTCATTATTTTTTATTAAATGCTACACTGAAAATACTCTCAGACTTCAATTTATCTACAAACTTCTTACTTTTGAGTTCACCACAAACATCAGGTTTCTCTCCTACTATGAAGTACCATTGGACAGGTACCTACTTTAGAACTTGACCATATAGAATACTTACCCCTTTGCTGATCTAGCAAAGCCCCTCTCTTATTCATATGGTTTGCCTAATGGTAACACCCCCACTGCCACTAAACTGTCATTCATGAATCTATAGGAGTCTGACTTGGATCTTCAGCTGTTAATATATTAATGTAATCATTCATATCTGATTGATATTAAAGGGAGCAGGCAAGTTACACTTATGGAAAAATCTAGAAAGATACCTCAGGGGAGGGAAGTCTGTAGAGTCCAGCCCATCTTGAATCAGCACACACAGTACTGTAAGAGGGAAGAAGAGTAGAATATTGCCAACATTATCAGTACCAGCAGAAGCCTTTGTTTCATTGTTTTTCTGTGGGTTTTATTTTTTTTATTTGCATTTATTACAAAAGTTTACAAAGTAGAACAGTAGTAAGACATAACAAGATAACATAAAATTATATGTTGTAATATTGTGAGGAGTTGCTATCTACAGAAAGAAAGGAGAAGGATTTCCTTTGCTGAGTGGCAAAATCAGCTAGTGTTAAAGTAAGTATAACAAATAGGTGCAACCATACGCACATAATAAGCACATAATATACAATACTACTAAATATGCAACTGAAGGAAAGCCTGAGATTGAAGGTAATAGTAAACAGCTCACTGTATATATTGCCCCCTTCCTTAGCAGACACATTGCACATGCCCAATGGTAGGTAGCCAGGACATTTATAGTTTATGGGCAGACAGCAATTGGTTAATTGAATTAGAGTAAGTTACTGTACTCCCACAGAACCCTTTAGCGTTCTTTGATAGACCGTGGCCTCTATTAGAGACCCCTCCTTTTCCTGGACCTTTGAAACATTGTATTTCCATGTATAGTATGCACCCTCTCCCCTTGGTAAATAATACCACCCCCCCCCCCACCCCTATTAAATGTTAGGAGCAACATGCTTTCTTTCTTCCATATCCACTGGATAACCAAAACAACGTGATAAAGTGTGACTGATGGGAGCCTAACTGATCTTAAATGGGCACTGTCACCAACTTTATTTTTTGATATGTTGTAGTACTTATGTACTACAACATATCTCTAATATACTTTTATTATTATTTTTTTTTTCATGAAAAAGGTTTAATTTACATTTAAAAACCGGCCACTGAAAAAGGACTGATTTTGGAGTGGCAATCAGTCCTTTTTCAGTTAGGCTGCACTCGCTCCCTGCCTGTCAATCAGACAGGCGGGAGCGAGCGCATTGGCTCCCCGGCCACTGGCTGGGAGGCCACTCCTCCCGCACATCGCCGCCGCCTCGTTGTCGCCGCTGCCGCCTCGTTGTCGCCGCTGTCCCTGCACACCCGCTGCACACTCTGCAGTAACTGCAAGTGTAATGAGGGAACGGGGTATGCAGGGCTGGGGGGGGGAGGAGTAAACGGGCTAGTGCCGTAGCGGGGGGGGGGGGGGGGAACGGGCTAGCAAAAAAAAATATTAGGATGGTGGGAGCTACCCTTTAAGTGTGTGGGTCACAAATTCATACCATTTCTCATTTTGGAAATGCAGCATGTGGACTGTTTAGCTCACCCTCCAGAATGGACTTGCATGGATCCCACACCCAGCCTGGTGTGCAACACAGGGCAAAGAAGAGGAAAACAATCCAGCAAATTTCAAAATAGAAATCAGCTTTATTGAAGATTCTGACAACACAGGATTCAGACAAAAGGTTCCAACATCAGACATGTTTCAAGTGCATGCGCACTTCTTCGGTGACCTTGGATCTGTCCCATTGACGTCACTGAAGAAGATTGCGCATGCGCTTGAAATGTGTTTGATGCCATAACCTTTTACCTCAATCCTGTGTTGTCTAAATCTTCAATAAAGCGGATTTCTATTTGGAAAAGCGCTGGATCATTTTCCTTTTCTTTACCCATCTCTCATTTTAGCATTTATTTAGCCTATAGAAAGAATTGGATACTTTATGAATGTGGTTCTATATGTTTTGGATAGAAAGCTCGCCCTAAAATTAAGAGAGAAAAAAACAAGTGTGAAAAAAACCTTGCACTTTAGATCTCAAGTTTTGCAACAAGTTTTTAATTAGAAATAAAAATAGGAATTGAAGTTGACCAGCATCGGTTTTAGGTAAATAAAGGAAAACAAATAAAAACAACCATAATGGGGACACAACAGGCTGAAGAACAAGTAATATGGGCAGAGCTAATTTTCTCCCGATATGAGGCATAGAAATTCCTGATGGCAGCTCTGCCATGACATGACCCTTATTATAGGGAGTATATTAAGCTAAATGTATAAAATTCCTGTAGGCACTGGTAAGTAAATAAGAAAAGTGATGAATTTTCTAAGATAGCCAAGGGCAGTTACATTTAAATAGCATGTCATATATAAGCTTAGTAAGCTTGCATTCTTATATCTGCAAGTGCTTAGCCATGTTAACATAAACCCTCATTAGACAGGATTATGCAGGAAACAGTGACAAACAAGATGGACACTAACCCTCCAAGGAGCGTATTCAGACACTGCACACTAATTATCCTTTTTAAATTAATTTAAGATTTGCAGAATTAATATCAGTGTATATGCGTATGATTACATGGGGAATTGTGTTTTACATATTACAACCTGTTTGTATTCTGCAACAGTTTCTTTCTGTTGTTTCCCTACCCTTTCGCTGTATGAATACAGTAAGACAACAGAAGATTGTAATATTGCATGTTAAAATGTTTTCCTGCTTGCTTTGCATCTTGAGTGCTTGTCAAATTAGTTATCAAGCCTGTCCATCTTACAAATTAATAAGTTTAGTACTGATTCCTTGTAGTTGAAGAAAACTGCTTGTTCATGCATAGCAAAATAATGTTTCAGACGTCTAAGCATATTGCACACATAACCAAGATGTAGGATATATATATATATATATATATATATATATATATATATATATATATAAAACCAAAGGATAAATTGGCCAGCACTATTGATCCAAACTATTGTAAAAACCTGGATTGCAGGTGCAAGCTGCTGTGCTAAATATACAGCAACAGGAGAATACCGCAGCACACTGCTTGCATAAAGATATAGATGAAACATGAGTATATAGATAGAACATGAAAAGCTATACAGCTGTAATGCAATAAATGAAGATATGAAACTATGAAAATATGAGGTACTTAGCTTGCAAATTTGGCACCAAATAGCGTGGGCCGTCCCACCACGGTAAGGTGACCTCATTCTGGGACGGACCCTACACTGTGTATATGCCTCTGTGTGAACAGTACAGCAGGCATGCAAGGTCTGAAACATCCAAGGCACCTTATATACACCTAATAGAGGTGGGTGGGGTGCAGGAGCCAACATTGACATAGCCACTCCCCCGTATGTGTAATACAACCAAAGGATAAATTCGCCAGCACTATTGATCCAAACTATTGTAAAAACCTGGCTTGCAGTTTCATATCTTCATTTATTGCATTACAGCTGTATAGCTTTTCATGTTCTATCTATATACTCATGTTTTATCTATATACTCATGTTTCATCTATATCTTTGTGCTAGCAGTGTGCTGCTGTATTCTCCTGTTGCTGTCTATTTAGCCCAGCAGCTTGCCCCTGCAAGCCAGGTTTTTACAATAGTTTGGATCAATAGTGCTGGCCAATTTATCCTTTGGTTGTATTACACATACGGGGGAGTGGCTACCTCCATGTTGGCTCCTGCACGCCACCCACCTCTATTAGGTGTATATAAGGTGCCTTGGATGTTTCAGACCTTGCATGCCTGCTGTACTGTTCACACAGAGGCATATACACAGTGTAGGGTCCGTCCCAGAATGAGGTCACCTTACCGTGGTGGGACGGTCCACGCTATTTGGCGCCAAATTTGCAAGCTAAGTACCTCATAATTTCATAGTTTCCTATCTTCATTTATTGCATTACAGCTGTATAGCTTTTCATGTTCTATCTATATACTCATGTTTTATCTATATACTCATGTTTCATCTATATCTTTGTGCTAGCAGTGTGCTGCTGTATTCTCCTGTTGCTGTATATATATATATATATATATATATATATATATATATATATATAAAAAGTCCATACGAAGCAGCACATCCAGTTTAGGTGAGGTGGTTGCAGGCACAATTGAACCTCGGTGCTCTGGTTCCTCTTGATAGGTAAAGTATAACGGCAGCACACCAAAGTAGTGAATCATTGAAAATGGCGGTGAGAGACCGCTGAAGCGTTGTCTCTATATCCCTGGAATAAAATAACACTTTATTGATTCACTACTTTGGTGTGCTGCCGTTATACTTTACATATATATATATATATATATATATATATATATATATATATATATACTGCACCCGGCGTTTGTTTAGAGAGTCAGGTGCAGTGCCAGAGGCTCTTGATGTCACGGCCGTGCCCCGCTCGTGATGTCATGACCACGCCCCCTCAATTCAAGTCTATGGGAGAGGGCGTGATGGCCGTCACGCCCCCTTCCATAAACTTGCATTGAGGGGCATGGCCGTGGCATCACGAGCGGGGCATGACCGGGATGCTAATCATCCGGCACAGAGCGAAGTTCACTCTTTGCACTGGATGTCTGGGGTGCCGCAGCAGAGATCGCGGGGGTCCCCAGTGGCTGGACCCCCGCGATCAGACATCTTATACCCTATGCTTTGGATAGCACCAGAGGTGCATAAGGGGATAGGGGATAAGATGTCTAGGGGCAGAGTACCCCTTTAAGGACCAGGCCCATTTTGGCCTTAAGGACCAGGCTAGTTTTAAGGACCAGGCCAATTTTATTTTAGTTTTTTTTTGTTTTTTCCTCCTTACATTCTAAAAATCATAACTGGTTTATATTTTTCATACACAGACCCATATGAGGGCTTGTTTTTTACATAATCAATTTTACTTTGTAACGACATCACTCATTTTACCATAAAATGTACGGCACAACCAAAAAAAACATTATTTATGTGGAGAAATTGAAAAGTAAACCGCAATTTATGAAATTTTGGAAGGTTTTGTTTTCATGTTTGTTTTCATGTACACTTTACAGTAACAATTACATGTTTTCTTTATTCTGTGGGTCAATACGATTAAAATGCTACCCATGTTAAATTCTTTTCTATTATTGTACCGCTTTAAAAAAATCTCAAACTATTTGAAAAAATCAGTATGTTTAAAACTGCCCTATTTTGACCACCTATAACTTTCAAATGTTCCTGTATACAGGGCGGTATGAGGGCTAATTTTATTGTGCCATGATCTGTACTTTTTATTGGTAGCACTTTTGCTTATATTTTACTTTTTAAGCAATTTTTATAAAAAATGTTGGGAATAAAATATGACAAAAAAGCCATTTACCATATGTTATAATTAACATTATATTTTAATAGTTCAGACATTTATGCATGCGTTGATACCAAATATGTTTATAAAAAATTTTTTTAAAGCTTTTTGGAGGTAAAATGGGAAAAAGGTCCAATTTACAGTTTTATTGGAAGAGGGGATTTTTCACTTTTTTTTTAAACTTTTTATTCTACATTTTTTTTAACACTTTTAGGGTGCATTCACATGGGCGTATTTGTCAGCAGATCCGCAGCTGCGGATCCGCTGACAAAGGCCCCTAAAGTGCTGCCCTCTTTGTGCCTGCTAATAGCGGCAATCCGCCGCTACCAGCAGACACACTGTGAAGTGCGAGTCGCAGTGTATCCGCACATCCCGCACATCGCGGCCGCTCCCCTGGCTCCCTGAGCTACACAGAGAGCGGCCGCGATGTATGCGAGTACATTGCATGTAACTCGCACTTCACAGTGTGTCTGCTGGTAGCTGCGGATTTCTGCTATTAGCAGGCACAAAGAGGGCAGCACTTTAGGGGCCTTTGTCAGCGGATCCGCAGCTGCGGATCCGCTGACAAATACGCCCGTGTGAGCGCACCCTAATAGTCTCCTTAGGGGACTATTTATAGCAATCAGTTGATTGCTAATACTGTTCAGTGCCATGCATAGGGCATAGCATTGATAAGTATTATCATCGATCTTCTGCTTGATCTCAGACCAGAGCAGAAGACCCCAGGAGACATCCGGATGCAGGTGAGGAGACCTCCGGCTGCCATGCTGAAAGATCGGATTCCCGCAGCAGCACTGCGGGCGAACCAATCATCCATTTTAAGTGCCGCACTGCCACAGATGCCCTGATCTGTATTGATCACGGCATCTGAGGAGTTAATTGTGGACATCAGTGCGATCGCTGATTTCTGCCATTACCGGCATGCCATGCGTGATGCGAGTACCAGTCCAGTGCTCACGGTCATTACGAGCGTAAATGTACGTCATGGTGCGATAAGTACCACGGCACCATGACATACATTTACGTCCATTGTCGTTAAGGGGTTAAATGGGCACTGTCAGGCTGTCAGGAACAAATACTTTTTATATGTTGTACATCTTGACAAAACATTAACCTTTCTAAAATACTTCATAAGAAAGTGTTATTTCCTTTTTAAAGAAATCATGGCTTATAATAGCATGGCATTGTCCAAGCTGAAGCACAGGCATGGACAAAGTCCAGTAAGTGAGGGTGGGCAAGCACTCCTATGTGCTCTCTCCTGTCTGATAGTACTCCTCTGTGCTCTCTCTTATCCTATCAGACACAGTAGAGTACTATCAGACAGGAGAGAGCATGGAGGAGTACTATCAGACAGTAGAGAGCACAGAGGAGTACTCAGACAGAAGAGAGCACATATGAGTGCTATCAGACAGGAGAGAGCACAGAGGAGTACTATCAGACAGGAGAGAGCGCGGAGGAGTACTGTCAGACAGGAGAGAGCATAGAGGAGTCCTATCAGACAGGAGAGAGCACAGAGGAATCCTATAAGACAGGAGAGAGCATAGGGGAGTACAATCAGACAGTAGAGAGTGCAGAGGAGTACTATCAGACAGGAGAGAGCACAGAGGAGTGCTATCAGACAGGAGAGCACAGAGGAGTCCTATCAGACAGGAGAGAGCACAGGGGAATCCTATCAGACAGGAGAGAGCACAGAGGAGTACTATCAGACAGAAGAGAGCATAGAGGAGTACTATCAGACAGGAGAGAGTACAGAGGAGTCCTATCAGACAGGAGAGAGCACAGAGGAGTCATATCAGACAGTAGAGAGCACAGAGGAGTGCTATCAAACATGAGAGAGCCCAGAGGAGTGCTATCAAACAGGAGAGAGCACAGAGGAGTACTATCAGACAGGAGAGAGCACAGAGGAGTACTATCAGACAGGACAGAGCACAGAGGAGTGCTTGCCCACCCTCACTTACTAGACTTTGTCCATGCCTGTGGTTCAGTTTGGACAAAGTCATAATTTTATAAGAGATGATTTCTATAACAAAGGAAATAAACATTTCTTATGAAGTAAATTAGAAAGGTTAATGTTTTGTCAAGATGTACAACATATAAAAAGTTTTTGAATCTGACAGTGTCCAATTAACCCCTTAACGACGCAGGATGTAAATGTACATCCCGGTGATGTGGTACTTAACGCACCAGGACGTAGATTTACGTTCTGAGCATAACCGCGGGCATCTGAGCGATGCCGGCATCATGTGCGGCAGGTCCCGGCTGGGGATCGCAGCCAGGGACCCGCCAGTAATGGCAGACACCCGCGATCCCACGGATGTCCGCCATTAACCCCTCAGATGCCGTGATCAATACAGATCACGGCATCTGCAGCATCGCGGTCACTTAACAGGATGATCGGATCGCCCGCAGCGCTGCCGCGGCGATCCGATCATCCTGCACGGCAGACGGAGGTCCCCTCACCTGCCTCCGCTGTCTTCCGGGAGTCTTCTGCTCTGATCTGCCTTCCCGCAGACCAGAGCAGAAGATGACCGATAACCCTGATCAGTGCTACGTCCTATACATAGCACTGAACAGGATTAGCAATCGAATTGCTGCTATAAATAGTCCCCTATGGGGACTATAAGAGTGTAAAAATAAAAATAAAAAAAGTAAAAAAATTAAGTAAAAAAATGTGAAAAATCCTCTCCCCCAATAAAAACGTAAATTGTCCGATTTTCCCTATTTTACCCCCAAAAAGTGTAAAAAAATGATTTTATATACATAGTTGGTATCGCCGCGTGCATAAATATCCGACCTATTAAAATAAAATGTAAATGATCCAGTACGGTGAACGTCGTGAACGTAAAAAAAAAGTCCAAAATAGCTGCTTTTTTATAACATTTTATTAAAAAAAATTAATAAAAAATAAAAATGTAATAAAAGTTTTGTATAGGCAAATATGGTATTAATAAAAATTACAGATCATGGTGCAAAAATGAGCCTCATACCACCGCTTATACGAAAAATGAAAAAGTTATAGGTCTTCAAAATAGGGGGATTTTAAATGTACCAATTTGGTTAAAAAGTTTGGAATTTTTTTTAAGCGCTAGTAATAGAAAAGTGTATAATCATGGGTATCATTTTAATCGTATTGACCCAGAGAATAAAAAACACATGTAATTTTTACCATAAATTGTACGGCGTGAAAACAAAACCTTCCAAAATTTGCAAAATTGCGGTTTTCTTTTTAATTTCCCCACACAAATAGTATTTTTTTGGTTGCGCCATACATTTTATGGTAAAGTGAGTGATGGCATTACAACAGACAACTGGTCGCACAAAAAACAAGCCCTCATACTAGTCTGTAGATGAAAATATAGAAGAGTTATGATTTTTTGAAGGGGAGGAGGAAAAAACGAAAGCGTACAAATAAAATTGTCTGAGTCCTTAAGGGGTTAAGCTTAACATAGGATGTAAATGTATGTCCTGGTGCAGCCGGGGTCCCGCCGCAGCTGCCAAGACCGCCGCAGCTGCCAAGACCGCCGCAGCTGCCAAAAACAACAATAAAAAAGTGCAAAAAACGCTAAATGGTACTAGAGAGGAAAGAATCGAAGCTGACGAACCCGAATTTGTTACAAATTTCCGGAAATATTAGATTTGCGATGATTCACGTGAATCGCTTCATTAAACTCCATCTAATGCGGTGCAGGCTCCAGGGCATCTAAAATGGTGGATCCACATGTCAGTACATGGAGCAAGGAATGCTGGGAAGGCAAGGCGGGAAGGGAAGTAGGTGGGATGACCATCTTAATTTTCCACAATTTTGATAGGGTGCCAAAAATGTTGTCCAGACCATTTTTGGAGTTTGGTGTGACATTATGTCCAATTTGCTTTTTTTCCTCCCTTTTTGGTTTAGTTCCAATATACACAAAGGAAATAAACATGTGTCCAGCAAAACATGTATTACTGCAATCCTTTTCTGTGAGAAATACTTCATTTTCTAGAAAAATGTTGGGGGTGCCAACATTTACGGCCATGACTGTAGTGGTCAAGCCTGCTACATCACCCAGTGGCACGCCGCTCCCTCTTTCAACCAGCCAAGGCTCCACCACCTCAGCCGAAGGGAGCTGTGTGTCATATACTCCTGTCGCTCCAGATGCTCCTGCTCCTCCTACTTTTAGTCAGCCATTCCGCCGACAATCCATCAGCGAAGCCATGTCCAAGAGACAGCATTATGTGCCCACTCATCCAACAGCGCAGAAGCTGAATGTAGTCCTGTCAAGGGGTGGACTCTGCACCATTCAGAGAACTGATGGCTTGTGCCGAGCCGAGGTGGAGAGTGCCAAGCCGTCATTTCTTTGCGATGAAGGCAGTACCAGCCCTGCAAGATTTTGTGAAAGAGAAGGTGGTCCAGTCCTTGAGCCTGTCAATGTGTACCAAAGTGCATGGCAGCGCCGACGTCTGGAGCTGCAACTGCGACTGGGAAAGCTGAGCCATGCGCCCTGCATGGCACACGTGTTCAATCTGGTTGTGAAGCAGTTCCTGAAGTGTTCCCCCCCATTTGCAAGACATCCTAACAATGGGAAGGAAACTTTGCATGCTTTTCAGCCACTCAAACATCGCAAAGCAAACCCTCCTAGAGCTGCAGTGTCAAAACGGTATCCCCCAACATGGTCTGATTTGTGATGCTGCCACACATTGAAATTCCACCCTCCATATGTTGGACCGACTGTACGAACAGAGAAAAGCCATCGCCGATTTCTTGATGATCCATGTGGAGAGGGGTACTCCCCTATGTAACTTCAATGTCAATCAGTGGCAGCTCATACGTAAAACCTGCCGTTTGCTCAGGCCCTTTGAGGAAGCCACATTATTAGTAAATCACCAGGATTACGGGATGAACAACGTCATTCCACTGCTTAATTTCTTACCACACGTGTTGGAAACGATGGCTGGTCTTGGCACTGGAGACGTGGCACCTACATCTCACGGCCACATGAGCTCTGTGGGGGCTGAACTGGAGGAGGAGGAGCACAGTTTAGGTTTCGCCAAATGGGCGTTTTTTTTAGTAATCTGACAGGAAAGGAGAAGAAGGAGCAGCCAGAGGAGCTAGAGGGTTATGAGGAAGGCGAGACAGAGGATCCAGACACACTGTGGCAGTATGAAGTGGAGATGGAGGCAGGGAGTCCCTCTGAGTCACGTGCACAAATGGCACGATGCATGCTCGCTTGTGTAGTGACAGTCGAATTGTCACCATTCTGCAGCGGGATGACTTCTGGATCTCCACCTTATTGGACCCTTGCTACCGCCACAAAATAGGGGCCTTTTTTACACCCACTGAGAGGGAGGACAAAATGACCTACTACAGAGTAACTCTATGTAGTCAGTTGGCCAATGCCTATCGGCACCATCGTCCATCTTCTCGCAGGTCTGAATCCGGAGGCCCCCTGCACTCACCTTACACTGCCATGGCTGCTGGGGAGGGGTAGGGTGGCAGGAGCAGTACCAGCTCCATCAGCTGCAGCCTGAGTCTACAGTCGTGATGAGTACCTTTCTTCACCCGCATAGTGAAGCAACTCATCAGCAGCAGGTACACCTGTAGCAGGACCTGAACCAGCAGGTTGTGGCATACCTTGACATGCCCATGCCAACACACCCTGAAGATCTGATCAACTTCTGAGCAGCCAAACTTGATTTGTGGCCGAAATTAGCATAGTTTACCCTGATAAAGCTGTCCTGCCCGGCCAGTAGGGTGCCATCAGAGCGGGTGTTTAGTGCGGCTGGGTTCATAGTTAACCCACTTTTTTTCACCCACCTTCGTCACCGGGTACTGGTATTGCCACCCACTGTACCACTCTGTCACCGGGTCACTTTCAGGACTCCTGATGCTGCTGCTGCCAACTCTAGGCTGTCTCATTCAGACACAATATGGTCTCTTTTCATGCTTCAGCCAACTACAGGGTGTGTCATTCAGCCACTATATGGTCTCCTCATGCTTTAGCCCCCTCCAGGCTGTGCCATTCATCCAATATATGATTTACTGATGCTTCAGCCAGCTCCAGTCTGTGTATTTCAGCAACTACATGGTTTAGTGATGCTGGTGGGCCTAGGACATTACCTATATATGTTTATGGTAGCACTAGGTACCATACTTCTTTAATCGAAATTTCAAAATTCATCTTTTAGTCTTAGAGATTGTGAGACCCTATTGTCTCCTCATGCTGCTGCCAACTCCTGGCTGGGCCTTTCAGACACTATATGGTCTCCTCATGCTTCAGCCAACTCCAGGCCGTGTCGTTCAGCCAATATATGGTTTACTGATGCTGCTGGGTCTGGGCCTAAAAGATTTTATGGTAGCACTAGCTATGGCTGTTAGAACATGGCTACACAAAAAGGGAAAAAAAGGATTTTGTTGTGAAAAGTAAAAAGAACATACAAAACGATATAGATTTGGTATCGTCATAATCGAACCGACCCACAGAATAAAAATTATGAAATTTTTACCGTTCAGTAACATGGAGATTCATTACATGTGTCCATCTTTTGTATTTGGCACTAAATCCTTCTGTTCTGCTGCTATCTTATTCTGACACTGCTCTGGAAGGGGCGTGTCTGAGGAAAACACAAAGCCCGCCCTCACTCACCATGCATTAATTTTTTTTATAACATTTTTAAGAAAGGTTAATGTTTTGCCAAGTAATACAGTGGTCCCTCAACATACAATGGTAATTCGTTCCAAATGACCCATCGTTTGTCGAATCCATCGTATGTTGAGGGATTCGTGCAATGTAAAGTATAGGAAGTTATAATCACCTGTCCCCGCAGCTCCAGACCACATCCTCACCGCTCCCGATACAGTCCCAGGGGCTCCCGATGCTGTCCCGCTGCTCTGGCGTCTTCTTCGGGATCCTCCGGCTTTTTCCGCATCTTCTCCGGTGTCCGGGCCTCGCTTTCGGGTGACGTTATTACCTTGCGGCACCGGGACGGCGTGTGCAGCGTCATAATAACGATGCCGAAAAGCGAGGCCCGGACCTCGGAGAAGATGCAGAAAACGCCGGAGGATCGCGAAGTGGACCCAGAGCAGCGAGGATAGGTAAGTGAACCTGTCCGGGATGCTTAAACTGCTATCCGACAGCAGCTTAAACATTTTGCGCTGTCGGATAGCAGTTAATGCGATGGCCCCGACATATAAAAGCATTGTATGTCGATGCTGACATCGACATGCGATGGCCATCGTATGTCGATTTGATCATATGTCGGGGCCATCACATGTCGGGGGGTTACTGTACAATATCTAATTTTTTTTATTCTGACAGTACCCATTTAAATCACCAAACTGCTCCTGAAAGTATTAAAAACAGTATAAAGGAAGTTTACCAATCCTTAAGGTGCTCCACAGGAGTTAAATGGTTTATCTAGGAATCGAAAAACACAGCTAATTTCTTTTAAAGACTGGTCCACATCTGTCCCCAGGTTGTGTGTGGTTTTACAACTTGGCTCCATTCATTTCAATGTAACTGAGCTGCAAAACCACACCCAACCTGGAGACAGACGGAGAGCTGTTTTTGAAAGAACTTAGCTCTGTTTTTCTGTTTCTGTATAACCCCTTTTCTAGTGGAAAACAATTATTTCAAATTGTGCCAGAAAGTTAAACAGATTTGTAAATTACTTCTGTTTAAAAATCTTAACCCTTAGGCTAGGTTCAGACTACGGAATCTCCGGGCAGAAAATTTCCGCCCGGAGATTCCGAGTGCGGCCAGCACGTCCTGAATCAGTTGGCGCTAGGACCGCGCGGACACTGCAGTCTCCAATAGACTACAATGTGTTCTGTGCGGATTTCCACCTGAAGAAAGAGTAACTCCTTTCTTCAGGTGGAAATTTCAAAGCGGATTTTCCGTTCACAAATTCCGCTTCACAAATTCCGAAGTGTGAATTTGTGAACGGAAACCCATTTATTATACAGTACATTTTAGCAAGCGGAATTTCCGCCTGCAAATTCAAAGCAGAATTGCAGGCGGGAATTCCGTAGTGAACCTAGCCTTACAGTACTTATCAGCTGCTGTATGCTCCACATGAAGTTCTTTACTTTTTAAATGTATTTTCTGACTGACCACTGTGCTCTCTGCTGACACCTCTGTCCATATCAGGGACTGTCCAGAGCAGGAGCAAAAACCCATAGCAAATCTCTCCTGCTCTGGACAGTTCCTGACATGGACGGAGGTCGTGTTTAATGGACACAGTGGGCATGGTTTTAGCATTGTATCTTTTAGTACCAAATGTATAATGTTAGACTTTTTAAACCCTAAATTTTAGACTTTTTAAACCCTTAAGGACACAGCCTATTTTGGCATTAAGGACCAGACCAATTTTGTTTTTGCATTTTCGTTTTTATCCACCTCGTTTAAAAAAAAATCACAAATCTCTTATATTTCCATCCACAGACTCCATACGAGGGCTTGTTTTTTGCATGACCAATTGTCATTTGTAATGATCACTTATTTTACCAGAAAATTTATGGCGAAACGAAAACATTTTTATTTGTTTGGGGAAATTGAAAAGAAAACCACAATTTTGCAAATTTTGGAAGGTTATATTTTCACGCTGTACATTTTACAGTAAAAATTACATGTTTTCTTTATTCTGTGGGTCAATACGATTAAAATGACACCCATGCATATGCATACTTTTTAATTATTGTACTGTTTTAAAAAATATAAAATATATTAAAATATATCATACTTTTTTTTTTAACAAAATTAGTACGTTTAAATTCGCTCTATTTTGACCACCTATCACTTTCTAATTTTATTGTATATAGGGCGGTATGAGGGGAAATTTTTTTGCGCTGTTATTTAAGTTTTTATTGGAACAACATTTGTGTATATATAACTTTTTAATCACTTTTTATAAATTTTTTTGGAATGGGATTTAATAAAAAGCAACAATTTTGGACTTAGTAATGGGAAAAATTGACCATTTAAATTCTTATTAGCGGAGGGGCTTTTTAACATTTTTTGCCAGTGCAATGTGATAATTACATACCACCCCGACAACCGGTACTTAACTGCACAATGGGGCTTTAGGAGGCTTATTTAAACTATGCTTTCTCTGAAAAACTTGGGCATAGTTTCATAGTTAGCGGAGTTGAAATAAAAAGACACATGTCCATTAAGTTCAACCAAGAATTTAAATGTTAATTGTTGTGTTTCAGGACCCCTGCACCTGTTTCATGCTGCCCACAGTTTAGGCAGCATAAAACAAGTTAATGGGGTACTCCACTGTAAAAAAAAATTTTTAAATCAACTGGTTCCAGAAAGTTAAACAGATTTGTAAGTTACTTCTATTAAAAAATCTTAATCCTTCCAGTACTTATCAGCTGCTGTTGTGATCCACAAGAAGGTCTTTACTTTTTGAATTTCTTTGCTGTCTGAGCACAGTTCTCTCTGCTGACACCTCTGTCCATTTTAGGAACTGTCCAGAGAAGAATAGGTTTTCTATTGGGATTTGCTTCTACTCTGGACAGTTCCCAAAATTGACAGAGGTGTCAGCAGAGAGCATTGTGGTAGACAGAAAGGAAATTCAAAAATTAAAGAACTTCCTGTAGATCATAGAGAAGCTGATAAGTACTGGAAGGATTAAGATTTTTTTTAATAGAAGTAATTTACAAATCTGTTTAACTTTCTGGCACCAGTTGAATAAAAAAAAAAAGTTTTCCAGTGGAGTACCACTTTAAATGTTCCCGTTAAGGTATTGCTAGTTCTTCTTTGTACACTGATTTTTTTAATGTTTTTTTTTTTTTAATGTTTTTCTAGTATTGTAGGTTGCAATACATGTCTAAAAGGGTTAATATATAAGTCCAATATGGTTTTATGGCCAGGTGGGAGTGACAAGCATAAAATACTAATTGTCTTATCCAATGAAATTGGCTTTAGTCTTGTGTGAATTTAAAATATGGATATGCATTATTTATTTATTTATTGATGCTTATATTGTGCAAACATATTTCACAATGTCATTCAGAGTTTCTATTCCAGTAGTTGGTAAACTGGATAAGGCTCTGGCTACATCTTTATGTAAGTAGGAGCATAAGCTTTATTTTTATACAGGACACTTTGCATCAGGCCTTACCACATAACTGTAGGGAGAACCCTTAAAGAAAAAGTAAGAAAAAGAAAAAAAGAGAAGAAACCTATGACTGCTTAATGCCATGATCCTACATTGTTATCACATGTCTATTCTAGTACTTTAATGTACAGTCATGGTTTGCTATGAAAGAAAGTTCAGGGATTACTGATAGGTTTGCTATATATTTATATATATATAGTCATGTAGATATTAATGTGCTAACAGGAAATATAACCCAGAATAGTGCAAACATAAAAAATAAGCAATCAAAATCCCTTCATGGGATAAAAAAAATATAAGTCTATAACTATTTTTTCAATGAAAACTGAACAAAAAAATATTTTTACTTAAATATTATACTGTATAATATATTTATCACTTTTTTGGTATTCACAATGATCAACAGAAATGCTTCATTGTATACTAGATGACATTTCATTACATATTAATGCAATATGCAATACAGTACCATTCTTTAAACTGGATTTATAAACTAAAGCCTCTTACAACCCCTACAATAATTGACGTGCTTCGTATTGCATCTGAACTACAGAGTCGGGTGTATACATTGTTGGCATTCTACTGCCTATACTGTCTCGATCTCTCTTTTTTTATATATATATTTTATTTACCTGTTTATTCTAGTGATAATCATAAGCAAACTTTTGCCTGTCTTACAATACCCCTTAAGGCATTGTAGGTTAACAGTGATTTAATCCCCTTATGCATGCATAATAAGACAAGCTTTGCATAAATAATAATAGGTAATTGGAATATATAAATAATTCATATCTTTTGTACTGATGTAAAGGTAAAATTTATAACTGTATTAGAAACAAAGAAAACTTTCCAGAACTCAAATACACATTTGGAAAGTTAGTATTTAATATGTAGATAAAAATATAATATAATTTTATGTATTCACATAAAAAGGAAAACAAGAGTCATTATTACTAAAAAAAATAAATAAAAAAAATGAACTAACCTTTCACTGAATCAAAAAGAAAGAAGGAATGCAATATTCAGGTGAAAATGCAAATTATGCTCGGAAATACTGGGAAAAGATGTAATGCCAAACATAGACTTTTGGAAAAGTTTGAAAGAATGAGTGAATCCACATTGAGACAGGTCATCTAAACAAGCAGCAAGTGCCTGAATGACAAATAATAATGCTCTGGGCAGTAAAATAAGACAGATGTTAATCAAAGAAGATATCATGTCAACAAAATGAAGGACAAATAGGAAAATTGTAAATTGTTAGTATTAAGGATCTGTTTACATAAGGCAAATTAGTGTAATTTAAATCTGTGTGAGTAATGTCACATTACAGGGATAATAACCCCAATGATGTCACAGTACAGGGATAATACACACTGTGATGTCACAGTACATGGATAATGTACACAGTACAGGGATAATGTACACAGTACAGGATAAATACACAGTGATGAGTGATGTCACATTACAGGGATAACCCCAATGAAGTCACAGTACTAAGATAATGCACACAGTGATGTTCCAGTATAGCGTAAATATGCAGTGATGTCACTGTATTGGGGTGGGGTAGTATAAAATGTCAGGGGCCAGGGCACAGTATTTATACTCTTATCTTTGTAAGTTGCTAATCTTCTGTTATCTTGCAGTTTCAAATCTTTCCTCTGACCCCAGCAGGCCTCTGTGTGAGTCTGAGATCACATGCACAACATGGAGCGGGACAGACAGGCCAGAGTGTATGGCAGTGTTTCCCAAGCAGATGTTTCAAAACTACAACTGTCCCAGCCTGCCCGGACAACCTTTGGCTATCTCATGATGCTGGGAGTTGTAGTTTTGCAACAGCTGGAGGCACCCTTCTTGGGAAACACTGATATATGGACTCACTCTGCTGACCTTTGGGCCACTTGTCTTTTTATTTGGGGAACAGGCCCCGAATGTTTTTTATCTAGTGATGCCCCTGGCTGTCAGAATATTACAGAAGTCAAAGTCAAATATCTTGTAAAGTCCTGCACTGCCCATAGCTCCATAACATCCCACATCTGATCATCTGTTTTCCCCCTGTGATGAACTTTGCCACCAAAAAAAAAGTAGCAAAGTAGAAATATTTATAGAAAAATATAATGGTGTCCCTTGCAGTGAAGCTCCATAAAAGTTTATGAACTCCTGGTCTTTTGCTGCAATCCTCAGAGATTCCTAGCACTGATGTTGTAAATTCATGCACGCTCGCTCCTGGCAGCCATGCGCTCCCTCAGGCAAAGTGACAGGCTGAGAGCAAGCACAACAGAACACTAATCCCATCCGCTGCTTTGTCCATCAGCCATCTCTTGTCCATGACTAGTGAACAATCTGATGCTGCTACGGGACTCGTTGGTGTCCCAGGAGGTATGGGGACACCTAGTGACGCGATTTTCAAATACAGTTTTCTTTAATAAAATGTGAATTTTGTTTAAAGAAGTATATTAGAAAAACTATTGCACAGCATATCAAAGTTTGTACAGCATATCAAAAGTTTTGCATTGGTGCTTAACTGAGGGGTGCACGGGTATGCAAGGATGACGTGGTCGGCCTGCATGAGGATGCTTAGCGGAGGGAACACGTGGGTGGAGGCAGCGTGGTCAACTCGCATGAGCGTGCTTAGCAGAGGGGTACACAGGTATGCGGAGGCGGAATGGTAAACCCACCATCGCACAACCAATAAGAATCGTTCTCAAGCACCACGTGTGAGCTAGATGAACTTTGACCTCTGCAGAAACAGTTTGAACTGAGTCATTTTGTTAAAACTAGTTTTCTCTACTTTAAACCAGTTTAATTGACATTCATTTTTTGATTAGCAGTAAATTCTAATTTGTATGAGGGCGTTCAGTTAAAGGGGTAATCCAGGGAAAAACTTTTTTTATATATCAACTGGCTCCAGAAAGTTAAACAGATTTGTAAATGACTTCTATTAAAAAATCTTAATCCTTCCAATAATTGTCAGCTGCTGAAGTTGAGTTGTTGTTTTCTGTCTGACAACAGTGCTCTCTGCTGACATCTCTGCTTGTCTCGGGAACTGCACAGAGTAAAAGAGGTTTGCTATGGGGATTTGCTTCTAAACTGGGCGGTTCTCGAGACACGTGTCATCGAAGAGCACTTATAAGTACTGAAAGGATTAAGATTTTTTAATAGAAGTAATTTACAAATCTGTTTAACTTTCTGGAGCCATTTAAAAAAAAAAAAAGATATTTCCTGGATAGCCCCTTTAATTTTCTAGTTTGACAAAGTTGTTCAGTAAATACTCTACTCTGGTGTTTAACCCCTTAACGACAATGGATGTAAATGTACGTCATGGTGATGTGGTACTTAGCACACCATGACGTACATTTACGCGCCGCCATGATCGCGAGCACCGGAGCGGTGATCGCGTCATGCCCGGCAGGTCCCGGCTGCTATCAGCAGCCAGGGACCCGCTGGTAATGGCGGACATCCGCGATCGTGCAGATGTCCGCCATTAACCCCTCAGATGCCATCATCAATACAGATCACGGCATCTGCGGCAGTGCGTTACTTTGAATGGAAGATCGGATCACCCGCAGCGCTGCCACGGGGATCTGATCATCCAGCATGGCGGCCGGTGGTCCCCTCACCTTGCTCCGGCCGTCTCTTGGGGTCTTCTGCTCAGGTCTGAGATCGAGCAGACCAGAGCAGAAAATGACTGATAATGCTGATCAGTGCTGTGTCCTATACATAGCACTGAACAGTATTAGCAATCAACTTTGCTATGAATAGTCCCCTATGGAGACATAAAAAGTGTAAAAAAAAAGTTACAAAAAATGTAAAATCCCCTCCCCCAATAAAAAAAGTTAAACCTCAGTTTTTCCAATTTTACCCCGCGTGCGTAAAAGTCTGAACTATTAAAATATATTGTTAATTATGCTGTACGGTGAATGGTGTAAACGTAAAAAAATATTTTAAAAAGTCCAAAATTGCTGCTTTTTTGTCACATTTTATTCCCCAAAAATTTATAAAAAAATAATAAAAAGTAAAACCTAAGCAAAAGTGGTACTGATAAAAACTACAGATCATGGCGCAAAAAAAATTAGCCCTCATATCGCCCCATATATAGAAAAATGAGAAAGTTATAGGTGGTCAAAATAGGGCAATTTCAAACATACTAATTTTGTTAAAACGGTTTGAAATTTTTTTAAGCGGTAATATTGTAGAAAAGCATATACCATGGGTATCATTTTAATCGTATTGACCCACAGAATAAAGAAAACATGTAATATTTACCGGAAAGTGTTCAGCGTGAAAAAAAAACCTTCCAAAATTTGCTAAATTGCTGTTTTCTTTTCAATTTTCCCACATAAATAATATTTGTTTGGTTGCGCCGTACATTTTATGGTAAAATAAGTGACGTAATTACAAAGTAAAATTGGTAACGCAAAAACAAGCCCTCATATGGGTCTGTGGATGGACATATAAGAGAGTTAGGATTTTTAGAAGGCGAGCAGGAAAAAACGAAAATGCTAACATAAAATTGGTCTGGTCCTTAAGGCCAAAATGGGTTAAACATAGGCGTTCAGTAAAAACTGGTTTTAACTGGGAAAAAACTGTCTATTTAGTTTTCACAAAGACGTTCAGTCAAAATTAGTTTTCACTGGGGAAAAGCAGTCAATACTAGTTTTCACAAAGGCATTTAGTTAAAACTAGTTTTTACTAGGGAAAACTAGTTTTAACTAAAAACTAGTTTTAACTGTAATATATATATATATATATATATATATATATATATATATACACACACTTAATATATATATATATATATATATATATATATATATATATATATATAGAACAATTGGTAGCGCAAAGGGAACCTTTTAAATTATTTTATTGTATAAACATAACACTCGTGGTAGTGATTAAAATATGTATTAGCCACCATACACTACTTATATTGCCGCATCCATTTGTAGAGATGTATCACAAGTTGTAGTCCATATGTTCCTTTAGGCCACAATGTTCATTAGTGCGTTTTTAAAGTGCATATGAGAGTGTGCGTTTTCTACTTATTATTCAAGGTGCGCTAGTACATTTGTGACCTCTGTCTTCTGTACGTGCCTCCCACACACCTTGATTGTCCATATGTGGTAACCGTACTGGTTATGTGCATGTATTAACAGAAGTATTGGATGTGCTTTTATTATTCATAGAGGTATTTCGATTATGTGCCTCTATAGCAACTTAATGTCCATCTGTTAATGGCAAATTATGTCACAGTCTTTTAGATATTTGCACATAGAACGATGCATATTGCACATTATGATCATGTCTATTTGAATTATTGCACACACTTATTGCACATATTCCTTATTACACATAGCACTTATTGCACTTATCTCTTTTTCGGCTTCTTAAGTAGTTGGTGCTTCTACTTAAGAAGCCGAAAAAGAGATAAGTGCAATAAGTGCTATGTGTAATAAGGAATATGTGCAATAAGTGTGTGCAATAATTCAAATAGACATGATCATAATGTGCAATATGCATCGTTCTATGTGCAAATATCTAAAAGACTGTGACATAATTTGCCATTAACAGATGGACATTAAGTTGCTATAGAGGCACATAATCGAAATACCTCTATGAATAATAAAAGCACATCCAATACTTCTGTTAATACATGCACATAACCAGTACGGTTACCACATATGGACAATCAAGGTGTGTGGGAGGCACGTACAGAAGACAGAGGTCACAAATGTACTAGCGCACCTTGAATAATAAGTAGAAAACGCACACTCTCATATGTACTTTAAAAACGCACTAATGAACATTGTGGCCTAAAGGAACATATGGACTACAACTTGTGATACATCTCTACAAATGGATGCGGCAATATAAGTAGTGTATGGTGGCTAATACATATTTTAATCACTACCACGAGTGTTATGTTTATACAATAAAATAATTTAAAAGGTTCCCTTTGCGCTACCAATTGTTTTACACATTATTGGGAGACCTAACAATATACGGTACGGACAAGTACCTTAGTGGATTATATATATATATATATATATATATATATATATATATATATATATTCCAACCCAAAACACCCCCAAAAATAGTCCCCCCAAAAACGTCAACATGTCCCACAAAAAAAAAGAGTCCTCACACAACTGGATCAGAGAAAAAAAAAGTTATGGCTCACAGTATAAGGCAACTTACAAACATTATTTTTTTTAACAAAAAATAGTTTTTATGCTATTAATTAAAATATTTTAAAAAGTATATAAATTTGGTATCACCATAATCATATCAACCTGCAGTGTAAAGTTAACATGTTATTTATACTGCATGACGAAAGACTTAATAAAAAACAACCGCAGAATATTTTTTTATGTATACCACCACATAAAAAATAAAACAATGAACAGTGTCACATGTACCCCAGAATGGTACCAATGAAAGCGTCAACTTGTCTCCCCAAGTCCTCTACAACTTTATATTATGCCAAAAAAATATAAGGAGGCCCCAAAATCCATACAGCACACCTTCAAGTCTGAGGCCTGTGTAAGAGACACATAGCACACAAAGGCCACATATGGGATATTTCTAAGTATGTCAGAATTCGGGAAATAAATCTTAAGTTGTATTTCTTTGTCAACATCTACTGTGGTACAGAAAAAATTTTTTATTAAAATGAAAAATCTGCAAAGAAAATGACATTTTTAAATTCTACCTCCACTTTGTTTCATTTCTGTGAAACACCTAAAGGGTTAATACTTTTCTTTAATGTCATTCTGGCTACTTTAAGGGGTGCAGTTTTTTTTAAATGGGGTGATTTATGGGGCTATCTAACATACAGACCTCTCAATTCAACTTCAGAACTGTACTGGTCCCTGAAAAAATCTGATTTTGCAATTTTCTTGAAAATCTGGAAAATTGCTGCTAAACTTATAAACCTTCTAACATTCTAAAAAAGAAAAAGAATGTTTATCAAATGATGGGAACATAAAGTAGACATATTGTAGATGTGAATTAATCATTAATTAATCATGACTATTTACCGTATGAGCAGAAAGTGTAAAATTTTGAAAAATGCTAATTTTTCATTTTTATCGCAAATGTTTTTATTTATTTTTTTAACAAAAATGCTAAATATATCAATCAAAATTTACCACTAATGTAAAGTAAAATATGTAACGAAAAAACTATATCAGAATCACTTCATAAGTAAAAGTTATTACCAAATAATTTATGGAAATCTCAGGATCGATAGACAGGAATGGTCATACCAGTGGTTCTATGACCATATCAAAGTTTATCAGGTATGAGGACTTGAGGTGTCTGGCTAACATACATTATGCCAAACCATACCGTAATTCTGGGAATAGGACCTGTATGATTGTCCCTTGTAAAGGCCTCATGACATTACCTGTGTGGACTTAAGTTCATTCTCCAGCTATCATTGTGTAGAATACAAAACTTAAAAGGATAGACCTCCATTCCAGTTTTAATTGCTTTCTTGATCTGAATCATGATAGCCTTTAAAAGTGGTGGTAAAGTAACCACGGAAGACATATCAGACTATAATGAGGGTAGTAGTCACTGATGGATGTGTCATAAAATTGAGTGGTGTTAACCCAAATGTTTCTCTGTAATCCTACCAGACCCTTTTAATAATGATACTGTTTCTGCCCTGAAATGAGTCCTCTGAACCCAAAGTTCTGTGGAAAAAAAAAAACATTAACTTTACTTAATTCCAAATACAATCCAGTGCTATACATATACTTGAATGTAGCTTGAAAATAGTACTACTTTAGATTTGGGAGAAAAAGGAGTTAGGAAATATCCCTTTTAGTGAATGCTGCTTTCGCAGAAAATTTTGGAGTAATAATTTTTTAGCGCTTTGGAACATGTACGTAAATATGTTTCCTCCATGTTAAGATGAAACGGCTCTCTGATGCTTTAGCTCACAGTCTAAATTACAAAAACTACTGGAGGAGGAGCTCACAGGAGGTGACAAGGTTTAATGAAAAGTAAGCTACTTGACTCACTTTTGTGGCAATCTGTGACACAAGACTCAGAGAAGCTTATCCATGTGTAGTCCTTTCTGACATGGCTGCTACCCATCTAACCAGAGGCCAAGAAAAGATCCAGGGGAGCTTGTTCAGCTCTGTCCTTGCTAAAGGGATTCCTCTTGAAGTACAAGGGTAGACTGTATCCTCGCAGTGGGACTGAGACTGGGTTAAGGAGCAACTTTATTGCAGGCAGAATTAGTGATTCATTTTTTGGCCCAAATGTAGAATGTATGCCTGCCGTTAGCAGTATGAATGTAAAAATAAAGGAGGAAAAGAATCAGGGAGGCACGCCAAGTGCTGCAAGTAAACTTCACCATCCTAAAAACAGGTAAATTGCCCGCCTGTGCTAAGAACACAAAACCTTATGACGCCTATAGATCAATAAATAATCACAGTATACAGGGGCAGCCAGCATACACCATAACCCAGGGCAGGGATGGTGTAGAGGAATCAAGAATGGCATAGGTGAAAAGATGCTTTAAGTTGGTGCTCCAGACAGAGGATTAGATCATCTTGTGAGTAGGATCATAACATGAAAATAAGACACGTGTTTTCCTTGTATTATAAAATCTTTTTAAGTTGCCATCCTGCTTCTGAGATGGCTAAATCCTCTGCCCAAACATCTTTTCCCCTACATTAAACTTGGATTCGCAGTACCAAGACTCACAACTTCGGTCTCCTCAGGAACTAACAGGGCTGAGTGACGATGCATGTAGGCATGACAAGGTTCAGAATCTGACTAAAGAGGACAAGGTTAGGGCTACCTCTTTTTCTCAGGGAATGGTGGCAGACTTGGGACAAGCTCCTGGAGTCTTACATGTGACCAAATTCTTGTTCAGCTGTACGGAATTATGTAATACATGAAACACACTAACTCTCTGCATATTGTAGACCTCAGTATATGCTTCAACTTGTGGATCAAAACAGAAAATGTATTAGAAATGCAGAAAATATACTTTGTGTAAGACTCACTGCAGTCGACTGGAACTCAGGAGATAGTAGATCCACAATACCACGGTGGTCTGGAGCTGGAGATGTAGTGGATCCGCTGGACTTGTATGGCAGATGACGCATGCCGTGCCGGGGAGCGGAGTCTAAGTTGCCACTGGTTTTCACCAGAGCCCGCAGCAAAGCGGGATGGACTTGCTGTGGCAGGCAGCACCCAGGTCGCTACCCCTGGCACAACTTGACCACACAGGCGGCTGAGGTGAAGCGAGGCACAGAAGGGATGAGACAGGATGAAGTAAGTATAGCAGGAGGCACAGGAGCATAGTCAGTAGAGTAGCAAAAGGTCAATAGGCAAACGGCTAGGAACACGGTTAGGTCACGGAATGCAAGGTCTGGTACACGGCAAGGAACACAGAATACAGCTTTCTCTCAAACACAAGGCAAACAAAGATCCGGCAAGAACAAGAGGGAGGAACAGGAACTTATAAGAAGGTACAGGTGCGAAACTAATTACGGGCGCACTGGCCCTTTAAATTTCAAAGCTCCGGACCACGTGCGCCCTAGGAGGCGGGGGAACGCACGCCGGAGCTGAGGAACAGAGACAGGGGACAGAGGTGAAAGACGGGCTGGGACTCGCATGCGGGCGCATCCTGCGATGCGAATCCCAGCCCTGCCAACGGCTTACATGGATGGGGAGATGCGCTCACGGCCGGTATGTTCGTCCGGAGCGCCGTGTATAACACTTTGCATGGCAATACAATACTTGAGAGACATATTATGCATCCAGCCATCCTATTATACATAAGCCACTTGATTACTCCCACAGGTAGCAGCTGGAACAACTTGTACTGGGATACCACAGTACCGCAAAGTCGTGCAAGTGCCTTCTGATGGTTTGTGTAAACACTGTTCAAAGACCTTGGCTTGCTATGCAAAGGTTTGCCTCTGTGCACCTCTTGCTGTCAGTCCATTTTATTGATGGTCTCCCAAACACTGGGTCACGTAACATTGAACAGTGGTGACATCTTAGACTATTTGTGTAGTGAATAAACTAAGGTCCTTCAGATGCCCTTCTCAGTTTGTGACAAGTTGTTGATAACTTGCACATTGACAAAAAGTCAACACGATACTGTACTGACCCAATATCTGAGGTTTCATGTAGCTGAAAAAAATGCTTTTGATCTAGATTTATTACCATTGAAGTTACTACAGATGAGAGAACTTTAGAAAAATGTGATTCAGCCGATATTAAAAATGGCTATTTCAGGCCTACAGAGAGCCTCAATAGGGGTGTAGAACACTTTGCATATGGAGTGTGCTGGGGTAGGGAAATAATACTGTTATTCAGTATAACATGCATACTACAGGCATCGATATTAGAATCACTGCCGCAGAACGGCACAATGACAGAGCCTGGAGGTGACATCAGTATGAGGAGACCATATAGTGCAGGAATCGGCAACCCCTGGCACGCGTGCTACTAATGACAGGTGCATTTGAGTGGCACGTGAGCGAGTGCCAACCTACAGGTAGTCCCGGGACACTGTCACTTTAAGCGGCTGCTAAAAGATCTGGCCAGGGACAGAAGATGAATCCCTCCCTCTCCTTGCCCGGTTATTGCTGTGCTGCGCTGGGAACAACTTAAGAGAGACAGAAAGAGTTTTCTCTCTTTTCTTCCCCTGTCACCTTTCAGCTGCCGTGCTCCACTGTCTGTCAACAGCATGGAGGAGGAAGGTGAATCGTTCTGAGCTCTCTACCAGCGGCAGTGAGGTGTCTGAAGGAGGTCAGGGGTCACTGCTACAGACCAGTAAGTTGTCTGTATGTTTCTGTGGAATACACTTAGCTCAGTTCCTGGCTCTGATAGCAGCTTTCCTGCCCCAGAGACAGGCTCTGGTCTCTGTAAGTCTATAGATCACCATAACTGTGTTATCTACAGATTCCCACATAACAGTGTTCATTCACAGCTCCCCAATAATAGTGTTTATTCACAGCTCCCCCATAAGTGTGTCATTCACAGCTCCCCATAACACTGTTCATTCACAGCTCCCCACAACAGTACTCATTCACAGCTCCCCCATAAGTGTGTCATTCAAAGATCCCCATAAGTGTGTCATTTACAGCTCCCCCATAAGTGTGTCCTTTCACAGCTCCCCCATAAGTGTGTCATTCACAGTTCTCCCATAAGTGTGTCATTCACAGCTCCCCATAACAGTTTTCATTCACAACCCCCCAAAACAGTGTTAATTCACAGCTCCCCCATAAGTGTGTCATTCACAGCTCCCCCATAAGTGTGTCATTCACAGTTCTCCCATAAGTGTGTCATTCACAGCTCCCCATAACAGTTTTCATTCACAACCCCCCAAAACAGTGTTAATTCACAGCTCCCCCATAAGTGTGTCATTCACAGATCCCCCATAAGTGTGTAATTCACAGCTCCCCCATAAGTGTGTTATTCACAGTTCCCCCATAAGTGTGTCATTCACAGCTCCCCCATAAGTGTGTCATTCACAGATCCCCCATAAGTGTGTCATTCACAGCTCCCCCATAAGTGTGTTATCTAAGGAACCCCCATAAAAGTGTGTGATTTGCATATCCCACAAAGGTGTATCATCTTAAGATCCCCCATAAATGCATCATCCATAGATCCCCCATAAGTGTTTTATCCACAGATCCCCCTATAACAGTGTATCATCTACAGATCCCAATAACAGTCATCTACAGATTATGCATGGCAGGGATTTTGGGGTTTGATTCTGGGGTTTATATTATGCGGGTCAGTGATACTGGGGTCTGATTCAAAGATCCCCATAAGTGTGTCATTTACAGCTCCCCCATAAGTGTGTCCTTTCACAGCTCCCCCATAAGTGTGTCATTCACAGTTCTCCCATAAGTGTGTCATTCACAGCTCCCCATAACAGTTTTCATTCACAACCCCCCAAAACAGTGTTAATTCACAGCTCCCCCATAAGTGTGTCATTCACAGCTCCCCCATAAGTGTGTCATTCACAGTTCTCCCATAAGTGTGTCATTCACAGCTCCCCATAACAGTTTTCATTCACAACCCCCCAAAACAGTGTTAATTCACAGCTCCCCCATAAGTGTGTCATTCACAGATCCCCCATAAGTGTGCAATTCACAGCTCCCCCATAAATGTGTTATTCACAGTTCCCCCATAAGTGTGTCATTCACAGCTCCCCCATAAGTGTGTCATTCACAGATCCCCCATAAGTGTGTCATTCACAGCTCCCCCATAAGTGTGCCATTCACAGATCCCCCATAAATGTTTCATTCACAGCTCCCCCATAAGTGTGTTATCTAAGGAACCCCCATAAAAGTGTGTGATTTGCATATCCCACAAAGGTGTATCATCTTAAGATCCCCCATAAATGCATCATCCATAGATCCCCCATATGTGTTTTATCCACAGATCCCCCTATAACAGTGTATCATCTACAGATCCCAATAACAGTCATCTACAGATTATGCATGGCAGGGATTTTGGGGTTTGATTCTGGGGTTTATATTATGCGGGACAGTGATACTGGGGTCTGATTCTGGGGTCTGTATTATGCAGGGTGGTAATACTGGTGTCTGTATTATGCAGGACAGTGATACAGGGGTCTGTATTATGCAGGACGGTGATACTGGGGTCTGTATTATGCAGGGTGGTGATACTGGGGCCTGATTCTGGGGTCTGTATTATGGTATCCCAATCCCTAAGATTAAAAGATGAATTTTGAAATTTAAATTGAAGATTTATGGTAGCTAGTGCTACCATAAAAATTTGGAGGCCCAGGCCCAGCAGCATCAGTACACCATGTAAACATGTAAATTTAAGATTTTGAAATGGAGGATTTTGAAATTGAAATTTTAACTCCCAAGTTTTAGTGTCCCGAGTCTCCCAAGTTTTAGTGACCAAATATAATCAGATCAAAAATGGAAGACACACAAGACAACCAATTATCTCTCTCAATCTGGGGCCCCATGCAAGATCTCATCCCGTGGTGTCAAAATGATCACAAGAACGATGAGTAAAATTTCTAGAACCACACGGGGGGACCTAGTGAATGACCTGAAGAGAGCTGGGACAAAAGTAACAAAGGCTACCTTCAGTAACACACTACGTCGCCAGGGACTCAAATCATGAAGTGCCAGACGTGTCCCCCTGCTTAAGCCAGTACATGTCCGGGCCCATCTGAAGTTTGCTAGAGAGCATTTGGATGATCCAGAAAAGGATTTGGAGAATGTCATGTGGTCAAATGAAACCAAAGTAGAACTTTTTAGTAACAACTCAACTCGTCGTGTTTGGAGGAAAACGAATGCTAAGTTGCATCCAAAGAACACCATACCTACTGTCACGATTCGGCTGGCAGGTGGTGGATCCTCTGTGCCAGAGAGGGATTGGCGTGGACCGTGCTGGTGGACCGGTTCTAAGTTGCTACTGGTATTCACCAGAGCCCGCCGCAAAGCGGGATGGTCTTGCAGCGGCGGTAGCAACCAGGTGGTATCCACCAGCAACGGCTCAACCTCTCTGACTGCTGAAGATAGGCGCGGTACAAGGGAGTAGACAAGAGCAAGGTCGGACGTAGCAGAAGGTCGGGGCAGGCAGCAAGGATCGTAGTCAGGGGCAACGGCAGGAGGTCTGGAACACAGGCTAGGAACACACAAGGAAATGCTTTCACTGGCACGATGGCAACAAGATCCGGCGAGGGAGTGCAGGGGAAGTGAGGTATAAATAGGGAGTGCACAGGTGAACACACTAATTAGGCTAACTGCGCCAATCAGTGGCGCAGTGGCCCTTTAAATTGCAGAGATCCGGCGCGCGCGCCCTAGGGAGCGGGACCGCGCGCGCCGGGACAAGACCGACGGAGAGCGAGTCAGGTACGGGGACCGGGATGCGCATCGCGAGCGGGCGCCTCCCGCATCGCGAATCGCATCCCGGCTGGGAGAGGTATCGCAGCGCACCCGGTCAGCGGGTCTGACCGGGGCGCTGCAATTGCGAGGATGTAGCGAGCGCTCCAGGGAGGAGCGGGGACCCGGAGCGCTCGGCGTAACAGTACCCCCCCCTTGGGTCTCCCCCTCTTCTTGGAGCCTGAGAACCTGAGGACAAGACTTTTGTCTAGGATGTTGTCCTCAGGTTCCCAGGATCTCTCTTCTGGACCACAGCCTTCCCAATCCACCAAGAAGAATTTTTTCCCTCTGACCGTTTTGGAGGCCAGAATCTCCTTCACGGAGAAGACGTCAGAAGAGCCGGAAACAGGAGTGGGAGAAACAAGTTTGGGAGAGAAGCGGTTAATGATGAGTGGTTTAAGGAGAGAGACATGGAAGGCATTGGGAATACGGAGAGAAGGAGGAAGAAGGAGTTTGTAAGAGACAGGATTAATCTGGCACAAGACTTTGAAAGGACCAAGATAGCGTGGTCCCAGTTTGTAACTGGGGACACGAAAGCGGACATATTTAGCGGAGAGCCATACCTTGTCTCCGGGCGCAAAAATGGGGGGAGTTCTTCTTTTCTTATCGGCAAACCTTTTCATGCGGGATGAAGCCTGTAAAAGAGAATTTTGGGTCTCTTTCCATATGGTGGAAAGATCACGAGTCACTTCATCCACAGCGGGCAAACCAGAGGGCAAGGGAGTAGGGAGGGGGGGAAGAGGGTGACGGCCGTACACCACGAAAAATGGGGACTTAGCAGAAGATTCTGAGACTCTGAAGTTGTATGAGAATTCGGCCCATGGTAGATCTGCCCAGTCATCCTGGCGGGAGGAAACAAAATGCCGTAAATAGTCACCCAGGACCTGGTTAATTCTTTCTACTTGCCCATTGGATTGGGGATGATAAGAAGAAGAGAAGTTTAATTTAATCTTGAGCTGTTTACAGAGGGCCCTCCAGAATTTAGACACGAATTGGACGCCTCTATCCGAGACGATCTGCGTGGGCAAACCGTGAAGACGAAAAATGTGTACAAAAAATTGTTTTGCCAACTGAGGCGCTGAAGGAAGACCAGGAAGAGGAATAAAATGTGCCATCTTGGAAAATCGATCAACGACCACCCAAACAACAGTGTTGTCACGGGATGGGGGTAAGTCTGTAATAAAGTCCATACCAATCAGTGACCAAGGCTGTTCGGGGACAGGCAGAGGATGAAGGAGACCAGCAGGTTTCTGGCGAGGAGTCTTATCCCGGGCACAGACAGTACAGGCCCGCACAAAATCAACAACATCCGTCTCCAGAGTCGGCCACCAATAGAAACGAGAGATGAGTTGCAAGGATTTTTTGATGCCCGCATGGTCTGCGAGGTGGGAGGAGTGTCCCCATTTGAGAATCCCGAGACGTTGGCGTGGAGAAACGAAGGTCTTCCCTGGAGGAGTTTGCCTGATGGAGGCTGGAGAAGTGGAGATCAGACAGTCAGGAGGAATGATGTGATGCGGAGAGACCTCTACTTCCGAGGCATCCGAGGAACGAGAGAGGGCATCGGCCCTAATGTTCTTGTCGGCAGGGCGAAAGTGAATTTCAAAGTTAAAACGGGCAAAGAACAACGACCACCTGGCCTGGCGAGGGTTCAGCCGTTGGGCAGACTGGAGATAGGAGAGATTCTTGTGATCGGTGTATATGATAACAGGAAATTTTGATCCCTCCAGCAGATGTCTCCATTCCTCAAGCGCCAATTTAATGGCCAGTAATTCTCGATCCCCGATGGAGTAGTTCCTCTCCGCCGGAGAGAAGGTCCTAGAAAAAAAAACACAAGTAACAGCATGCCCGGAAGGATTTTTTTGTAGAAGGACAGCTCCAGCTCCCACTGAGGAGGCATCTACCTCCAATAGGAAGGGTTTAGATGGGTCAGGTCTGGAGAGCACGGGAGCAGAAGAAAAGGCAGACTTGAGACGTTTAAATGCGTCTTCCGCTTGGGGAGACCAGGACTTGGGATTGGCATTTTTCTTGGTTAAAGCCACGATAGGAGCCACAATAGTGGAAAAGTATGGAATAAATTGTCTGTAATAATTGGCGAACCCCAAAAAACGTTGGATAGCACGGAGTCCGGAGGGGCGTGGCCAATCTAAGACGGCAGAGAGTTTGTCTGGGTCCATTTGTAATCCCTGGCCAGAGACCAAGTATCCTAGGAAAGGAAGAGATTGGCATTCAAACAGACATTTCTCCATTTTGGCATAAAGTTGATTGTCTCGAAGTCTCTGAAGAACCATGCGGACATGTTGGCGATGTTCTTCTAAGTTGGCAGAAAAAATCAGAATATCGTCCAGATAAACCACAACACAGGAATATAAGAGATCACGAAAAATTTCATTAACAAAGTCTTGGAAGACGGCAGGGGCGTTGCACAGGCCAAAGGGCATGACCAGATACTCAAAGTGTCCATCTCTGGTGTTAAATGCAGTCTTCCATTCGTCCCCCTCCCTGATGCGGATGAGATTATAAGCACCTCTTAAGTCCAGTTTGGTAAAGATGTGGGCACCTTGAAGGCGATCAAAGAGTTCTGAGATAAGAGGTAGGGGGTAGCGGTTCTTTACCGTGATTTTATTAAGTCCGCGGTAATCAATGCAAGGACGTAGGGAGCCATCTTTTTTGGACACAAAGAAAGAAAAATCCAGCTCCGGCAGGAGAGGAGGATTTGCGGATAAAGCCCTTTTTTAAATTTTCCTGGATGTATTCAGACATAGCAAGAGTCTCTGGAGCAGACAGAGGATAAATTCTGCCCCGGGGTGGAGTAGTACCCGGGAGGAGGTCAATAGGACAGTCTTAAGGCCTGTGAGGAGGTAAAGTCTCAGCTTGCTTTTTGCAAAACACGTCAGCATAGTCCATATAAGCCTTAGGAAGACCGGTTACAGGGGGAACCACAGGGTCACGGCAGGGAGTACAGGGAACCAGTTTAAGACAGTCCTTGAAACAAGAGGTACCCCAGCTCTTGATTTCTCCTGTGGACCAATCAAGGGTTGGGGAATGGCGTTGAAGCCACGGTAATCCAAGAAGAATTTCGGAAGTGCAGTTGGAGAGGACCAAAAACTCAATTTTTTCGTGATGAGGTCCAATGCACATTAGGAGAGGTTCCGTGCGGTAACGCACGGTACAGTCCAATCTTTCATTGTTAACGCAATTGATGTAGAGGGGTCTGGCGAGACTGGTCACTGGGATGTTGAACCTGTTGATGAGAGAGGCCAAAATAAAATTTCCTGCAGATCCGGAATCCAAGAAGGCCGTAGCAGAGAAGGAGAAGGTAGAGGAAGATATTCGCACAGGCACAGTAAGGCGTGGAGAAGCAGAGTTGACATCAAGAACTGCCTCACCTTTGTGCGGAGTCAGCGTACGTCTTTCCAGGCGGGGAGGACGGATAGGACAATCCTTCAGGAAGTGTTCGGTACCGGCACAGTACAGGCACAGATTCTCCATGCGGCGTCGTGTCCTCTCTTGAGGTGTCAAGCGAGACCGGTCAACTTGCATAGCCTCCACGGCGGGAGGCACAGGAACGGATTGCAGAGGACCAGAGGAGAGAGGAGCCGGGGAGAAAAAACGCCTTGAGCGAACAAAGTCCATATCCTGGCGGAGCTCCTGACGCCTTTCGGAAAAACGCATGTCAATGCCTGTGGCCAGATGAATAAGTTCATGCAGGTTAGCAGGAATTTCTCGTGCGGCCAGAACATCTTTAATGTTGCTGGATAGGCCTTTTTTAAAGGTCGCGCAGAGGGCCTCATTATTCCAGGATAATTCGGAGGCAAGAGTACGGAATTGGATGGCGTACTCGCCAACAGAAGAATTACCCTGGACCAGGTTCAGCAGGGCAGTCTCAGCAGAAGAGGCTCGGGCAGGTTCCTCAAAGACACTTCGAATCTCCGTGAAGAAGGAGTGTACAGAGGCAGTGACGGGGTCATTGCGGTCCCAGAGCAGTGTGGCCCATGACAGAGCTTTCCCAGACAGAAGGCTGACTACGAAAGCCACCTTAGACCTTTCAGTAGGAAACTGGTCCGACATCATCTCCAAGTGCAGGGAACATTGCGAAAGAAAGCCACGGCAAAACTTAGAGTCCCCATCAAATTTATCCGGCAAAGATAATCGTAGGCCGGAAGCGGCCACTCGCTGCGGAGGGGGTGCAGGAGCTGGCGGAGGAGATGATTGCTGAAGCTGTGGTAGTAGCTGCTGTAGCATCACGGTCAGTTGAGACAGCTGGTGGCCTTGTTGCGCTATCTGTTGCGACTGCTGGGCGACCACCGTGGTGAGGTCGGCGACAACTGGCAGTGGGACTTCAGCGGGATCCATGGCCGGATCTACTGTCACGATTCGGCTGGCAGGTGGTGGATCCTCTGTGCCAGAGAGGGATTGGCGTGGACCGTGCTGGTGGACCGGTTCTAAGTTGCTACTGGTATTCACCAGAGCCCGCCGCAAAGCGGGATGGTCTTGCAGCGGCGGTAGCAACCAGGTGGTATCCACCAGCAACGGCTCAACCTCTCTGACTGCTGAAGATAGGCGCGGTACAAGGGAGTAGACAAGAGCAAGGTCGGATGTAGCAGAAGGTCGGGGCAGGCAGCAAGGATCGTAGTCAGGGGCAACGGCAGGAGGTCTGGAACACAGGCTAGGAACACACAAGGAAACGCTTTCACTGGCACGATGGCTACAAGATCCGGCGAGGGAGTGCAGGGGAAGTGAGGTATAAATAGGGAGTGCACAGGTGAACACACTAATTAGGCTAACTGCGCCAATCAGTGGCGCAGTGGCCCTTTAAATTGCAGAGACCCGGCGCGCGCGCGCCCTAGGGAGCGGGGCCGCGCGCGCCGGGACAAGACCGACGGAGAGCGAGTCAGGTACGGGGACCGGGATGCGCATCGCATCCCGGCTGGGAGAGGTATCGCAGCGCACCCGGTCAGCGGGTCTGACCGGGGCGCTGCAATTGCGAGGATGTAGCGAGCGCTCCGGGGAGGAGCGGGGACCCGGAGCGCTCGGCGTAACACCTACTGTGAAGCATGGGGGTGGAAACATCATGCTTTGGAGCTGTTTTTCAGCAAAGGGACCAGGACGACTGATCCGTGTAAAGGAGAGACTGAATGGGGCCATGTATCGTGAGATTTTGAGTGAAAACCTCCTTCCATCAGCAAGGGCATTGAAGATGAAACGTGGCTGGGTCTTTCAGCATGACAATGATCCCAAACATACGTCACGGGCAACAAAGGAGTGGCTTTGTAAGAAGCAGTTCAAGGTCCTGGAGTGGCCTAGCCAGTCTCCAGATCTCAACCCCATAGAAATCCTTTGGAGGGAGTTGAAAGTCTGTGTAATTTTCGGAGATTCTGGGTCATAGGAGTCTCCGGTTACCCGGAAAATAAGGGGGATCTGGGGTGTCCAAGGGAGTTAGGTGGCAGTGGTGCCACCCCTCCTATTCCTGCTGTTGGTCGGTTAGAAGACTGACCAATAGCAGATCGGGGGCAGAGGGGTTAAAGTTTGGTTCCCCCGTTCTGCCCACCAACGGTAATCCAGGCAGAACAGGGGAACTGTAGAGTGACCGGCAGCGGCAGTGGTGGAGGTCCCTTACCTGCGAACGGCGGCGGCGGGCGGCGATGACGTATGGCTCCCTGGTGAGGCTCCCTGTTACAGAGTACGGAAGCCGGTGAGTAGTTGCCTAGCAACATCTTGAGGGCTACAGTTTTTAGAACAGTATACAGTGGTCTCTAAACTGTAGCCCTCCAGATGTTGCAAAACTACAACTCCCAGCATACCCAGAAAGCCGTTTGGGCATGTTGGGATTTGTAGTTTTGCAAGATTTAGAGGGGTACAGTTTGGAGATCACTGTGCAGTGGTCTCTAAACTATGGCCCTCTATATCTTGCAAAACTACAACTTCCAGCATGCCCACACAGGAGTTTGCTGTCTGGGCATGCGGGGATTTGTAGTTTTGCAACATCTGGAGGGTCACAGTTTGGAGATCACTGTGTAGTGGTCTCTAAACTGTGGCCCTTCAGATCTTGCAAAACTACAACTCCCAGCATGCCCAAACAGCTGCCTTGGCATGTTGGGAGTTATAGTTGCATACCTCCAGCTGTTGCTGGCGATCAGTACATGCTGGGAGTTGTAGTTTTGCAACAGCTGGAGGTCCACAGTTTTGAGATCTCTAAATTGTAGCCCTACAGATGTTGCAAAACTGCAAATCCCAGCATGCCCAAACAGCAAACAGCTGTCTCGCCATGCTGGGAGTTGTAGTTGCGTAGCTCCAGCCATTGCATAACTACCTCTCCCAGCTTGCCCTTCGGCGATCAGTACATGCTGGGAGTTGTAGTTTTGCAACAGCTGGAGGCACACTGGCTCGTAAATACTGATTTAGGTAACAGAACCTAACTGAAGGTTTTCCAACCAGTCTGCCTCCAGCTGTTGCAAAATACAACTCCCAGCATGCACTGTCTGTCAGTGCATGCTGGGAGTTGTAGTTTTGAAACAGCTGGAGGTTCCCCCCCCCCCAGGTGAACGTACAGGGTACATTCACACAGGCAGGTTTATAATAAGTTCCCTGCTTCAAGTATGAGCTGCGGCAAATTTTTCGCCACAGCGCATACTCCTAGCGGTAAGCTTACTGTAAACCGCCGCCAGTGTGAACGTACCCTAAAAACCCTACACTACACTAACACATAATAAAGGGTAAAACACTAAATATACACCTCCTTACACTATCCCCCCAATAAAAATGAAAAATGTATTGTACGGCAGTGTTTCCAAAACGGAGCCTCCAGCTGTTGCAAAACAACAACTCCCAGCATTTCCGGACAGCCACTGACTGTCCAGGCATGCTGGGATTTTAGCAACAGCTGGAGGCACCCTGTTTGGGAATCACTGGCATAGAATACCGCTATGTCCACCCCTATGCAATCCCTAATTTAGTCCTCAAATGCGCATGGCGCTCTCTCACTTTGGAGCCCTGTCTTATTTCAAGGAAACAGTTTAGGGCCACATATGGGGTATTCCCGTACTCGGGAGAAATTGCGCTACAAATTTTGGGGGACTTTTTCTCCTTTTATCCCTTATGAAAAAGAAAAGGTGGGGTCTACCCCAGCCTGTTAGTGTACAAAAAAAAATTTACACTGACATGCTGGTGTTGCCCCATACTTTTTATTTTCACAAGAGGTAAAAGGAAAAAAAGACCTCCAAAATCTGTTACGCAATTTCTCCTGAGTACGGAAATACCCAATATGTGGGTATAAAATGCTCTGTGGGCGCACAACAAGGCTCAGGAGTGAGAGCGCACCATGTACATTTCTGGCCTAAATTGGTGATTTGCACAGGGGTGGCTGATTTTACAACGGTTTTGACATAAATGCAAAAAAATAAGTACCCACATGTGACCCCATTTTGGAAACTACACCCCTCACGGAACGTAACAAGGGGTATAGTGAGCCTTAACACCCCACAGGTGTTTGACGAATTTTCATTAAATTTGGATGGGAAAAAAAATTTATCACTGAAATGCCAGTGTTACCCTAAATTTTTCATTTTCACAAGAAAAAAAAAGGAAAAAAAGCCCCCCAAAATTTGTAGCCCCATTTCTTCTGAGTAAGAACATACCCCATATGTGGATGTAAAGTCCTCTGTAGGCGAACTACAATGCTCAGAAGAGAAGGAGTGCCATTGGGATTTTGAAGTGAAAATTTGTCCGGAATTGAAGGCCACATGTGTTTACAAAGCCCCCATGGTACCAGAACAGTGGACCCCCCAAACATGTAACCCCATTTTGGAAACTACACCCCTCACGTAATGTAATAAGGGGTACAGTGAGCATTTACGCCCCACAGGGGTCTAACAGATTTTTGGAACAGTGGTCTGTGGAAATGAAAAATTAAATTTTACATTTGCTCAGCCCACTTTTCCAAAGATCTGTCAAACGCCAGTGGGGTGTAAATGCTCACTGCACCCCTTATTAAATTCTGTGAGTGGTGTAGTTTCCAAAATGGGGTCACATGTGGGGGGGGGTCCACTGTTCTGGCCCCACGGGGGGCTTTGTAAACGCACATGGCCCCTGACTTCCATTCCAAACAAATTCACTCTTCAAAAGCTCAATGGCGCTCCTCCTCTTCGGACCACTGTAGTTTGACCGCAGAGCACTTGACGTCCACACATGGAGTATGTCCATACCGAGAAGAAATGTGGTTACAAATTTTGGGGGTAATTTTCCCCTATTACCCCTTTTAAAAATGTAAAATTTGGGGAAAAATTTGCATTTGAGTGAAAAATTTTTTTCATTTAACATCCAACTTTAACAAAAAGTCGTGAAATACCTGTGAGGTGTTAAGGCTCACTGTACCCCTTGTTACGTTCATTGAGGGGTGTAGTTTCCAAAATAGTATGCCATGTGGGTATTTTTGCTGTTCTGGCACCATAGGGGCTTCCTAAATGCGACATGCCCCCCCAAAACCATTTCAGCTAAATTTGCTTTCCAAAAGCCAAATGTGACTCCTTCTCTTCTGAGCATTGTAGTTCGCCCGCAGAGCATTTTACATCCTAACAATGGGTATTTCCATACTTAGAAGAGATGGGGTTACAAATTTGGGGGGGGGGGGCGCATTTTCTCCCATTATCCTTTATAAAAAATGGTAAATTTGGGGAAAAAACTGAACTTTAGTGAAAAAAAATTTTTTTTTCCTTTATACATCCGACTTTAACGAAAGTCGTCAAACACCTGTGGGGTTTAAAGGCTCACTGAACCCCTTGCTATGTGCCTTGAGGGGTGTAGTTTTCAAAATGGTATGCCATATGGGGGTTTTTCTGCTGTTCTGGCACCATAGGGGTTTCCTAAATGACATGCCACATGATTTTGAAAATTCTGCGAAAAATTGGAAAATTGCTGCTGAATTTTGAAGCCCTCTGAAGTCGTCAAAAAGTAAAAACATGTCAACTTTATGATGCAAACATAAAGTAGACATATTGCATTTGTGATTCAAAATATAATTTATTTAGAATGTCTATTTTCCTTACAAGCAGAGAGCTTCAAAGTTAGAAAAATGCAAACTTTTCAATTTTTTCATCAAATTTTGGAATTTTTCACTAAGAAACGATGCAAGTATCGACAAAATTTTACCAATAACATAAAGTAGAATATGTCACAAAAAACACTCTCGGAATCAGAATGATAGGTAGAAGCATCCCAGAGTTATTAATGCTTAAAGTGAAAGTGGTCAGATGTGCAAAAAATGCTCTGGTCCTATAGTGAAAATTGGCCTGGTCCTTAAGGGGTTAAGGACAAAGGGCGTACCTGTACCGGATGGGGGTGACTGCCAAAATCGATCAGCAGGCACCCGCACAAATGTCCAGGGGGTCATCAGACCCCCCCCCCCCCCCCCATGTGGGCGATCGTAGAAAACTGCAAGTGAATTCACACTTGCGATTCTAGGCTATTCCGGTGATGCGGGTCACATGTGACCTGCTGACCCGGAGATACATGGCAATCAGGGGTGTAGGATACACCCCTTATCACCTACTGTATCTATGGGGAGGTGACGATTTTGTCACCCTCCCCCCCCCCCAGGATCGCTGCTATTGGTCCGGCCAATTGCAGCCGGCAGGGGAGGGGTTAACGGCATCCTCCTGCAGCTCCCGCCACTGGCTGGGTTCAGTCAGGGGTCAGAGCTGCTGGAGAAAGCCAGGGACCTCCCCTCTGCAAGATCAGAGCCCCCTCAGGACCGAAGATCCCCCTTAGAGCAGGGACAGATTAACCCCAGGGACAGGTAGGTGTTAAAAATTTATAAAAGTTAAAAAAAAGTAAAAATAAAATGTCTCTCCCCCTGACCCCGCAATAAGTCCTCTGCAGTTTTTCAGTGTGACCCGGGCCCTATTAGGGGTTCAGGGCGCTGCATTTGGCCCCCCCAAAAATGTTTTGGCCGCAGCACTTTTTTCCCCCATATAATGATGTGTGATTTCTAATCACACAACGTTATATATAATAGTTACACCAAGCACACAACACTACATACTCCCCCCACACAACCCCCCACCACCAGCCCCCCCCCCCCCCAGCCAGGCATTTTTAGCAGCGGAGGCATACGCTTTTCTTGCCTCCGACTCCGAATCTGTCAGTGAGGACGATGAAGGTCCTACATTCCTCTGTTCTTCATCATCCTCCTCATCATCTAGTACTGATAATGAGTCCCCTGTACGGCGGCAGAGACGCCGCCAGGCGAGGCCACGCACCCCCCATGATAGTGGCCCAGTGGCCAGCACTAGTGCGAGTGGTGATGCCGCTTGTACTAGGAGTCCGACCCCCCAGACAAGTTTACCGGAGCCCCCTTCCGGTGAACCTGTCTGGAGACCCCCAGAGGCTTATCAGCCACGGATTCCGGAGTTTGTTGGCGACTCCAGAATCCGGATTGACAATTCTGGATTCACTGAAATTGACTATTTCAGTTATTTTTTCAGTGACAGTTTTGTCAATCTGATGGTGGAGCAGACGAATCTGTACACCCAGCAGTTCATCGCCCACCACCCTGATTCCGTTTTGCCCAGGCCCAATGGATGGTACGCCATTGATGCAGCAGAAATTAGGACATTTTGGGGCCTCTTGCTGCATATGGGCCTGGTCAAAAAACCCAGTGTCAGACAGTACTGGAGTGGGGACGTCCTATACAAGACCCCGCTTGACAGTATGGTCATGACACGGAGGCGGTTCGAGGCCATTAGGAAATGCCTGCATTATGCAGATAATGCGGCATGTCCCTCCCCCCGAAGTGATCCCACCTATGAGGCCGCTCATCGATCACTTTGGGGCCAAATTTTTGGAGGCCTACGTACCCCTCAGGGAGCTCTCGGTCGATGAGTCTCTTATCAGTTTTAAGGGGAGACTCATCTTCAGCCAGTATATTCCCTCGAAGCGGGCGCGGTATGGCGTGAAGCTCTATAAACTTTGTGAGAGTACCTCCGGGTACACTCTCAAGTTTAGGGTGTTTGAGGGACGAGATTCCCGTATTGAACCCCCAGATTGTTCCTCCACTCTGGGTGTTAGAGGGAAAATCATTTGGGAGCTTGTGCACCCATTGCTGGATAAGGGTTACCACGTGTACGTGGACAACTTTTATACCAGCATCCCTCTCTTCACATCCCTTGCGGCCAGATCCACGTCCGCTTGTGGGTCCGTGCGGAAAAACCAGAGAGGCCTCCCTCTAAATTTGATCCAGACACCTATGCCCAAGGGTGAGTCCCGTGCCCTTACCCATGAAAACCTGTTGCTGGTCAGGTTTAAGGATAAGAGGGATGTCCTTATGCTGACCACTATTCATGGTAACGGCAGCTCACCTGTCCCTGTGCGAGGTACCACATTACCGGTCCTCAAGCCCGATTGTATTCTGGACTACAATTGGTTTATGGGGGGAGTTGATCTTTCTGATCAAGTACTCAAGCCATACATGGCCATGCCGAAAACACAGGTATGGTACAAGAAAGTTGCGGTCTACATGGTACAGGTTGCCATGTACAATTATTTTGTACTGTCCCAGTACGCTGGCAAAACAGGGACATTCCTCCAGTTCCAAGAAGAACTGGAAAGAGCAGGCCGGAAAGAGCGGGAAAGAGCAGGCCGGACTTCCCAAGGTACTGAAGTAATAGGTGCCAGGATCGTCCTAGGCCTACACTTTCCAGGTGAAGTCCCCCACACTGGAAAGAAGGGACGATCCCAGAAAAAATGCAGAGTGTGTAACAGGAGGGGGATTTGGAAGGACACAATCTATCAATGTGACACTTGCCCCAATCATCCGGACCTCTGCATTAAAAACTGCTTCTGGGAGTATCACACTTCCATGCAGTACTAAATTTTCCCTTTTCATTAGAATTTTCCATAATTGGACCCCAATGTACCAAGTCCAGAGTACATTGCAAATTTTAACACCATAAAACCACTAAAATGCCCCAAAAACTCTTATCTAAAAAAACTAAAAAAACTGATAAGACCTCTGGGGGTATTTTTTTTCTCTGTGTCATGGTACTTTTTATGTTGCCTCAAATGCGCAGCGCTCTCTCTCCACCTAAGCGGGGTGCGCATTTGAGGCAACAGGTTAGGAACGGCCACACACGTCACATTCCCAGAATGATGATTCAGAGCATAGGGTTTGGGGCGGGCATATTTTTTAGTTTTGGCTATGCTCTGGGTCATCATTCTGGGAACATAATCTGTTTTATAATTTTATGTGCCACTGTACCCCATTTTAGTCATTTAGTGTACCCCAGTTATTTACCCCATGTAATGCGCCTTGAGGGGGGGTCCCACTGTTCTGGCTCCATAGGAGAAAGCCAAAGCTCAAGGACCTTGACTGATCTCCGGCACCTCTGAGACCAGTGTGCACGCTGTTTACGCCTAGACATGAGGTATGTCCTTACTCCAAAGAAATGTATTTACACATTGACAATGACATTTTCTCCTTTTACCACTTGTGAAAATGAAAAATTTGGGGTAACCCCAGCATTTTAGTGTAAAAAAAATCACATTTTTCATTTTCACATCCCACTCATTTTCACATCCCAAACCCCTGTGGGGTGATAAGACTCACTGTACCCATTGTTATGTTCCTTAAGGGGTGTAGTTTCCAAAATAGTAGGCCATGTGCTTTTTTAAGATTTTGAATTTTCTCCTTCACTTTGCTGCTATTCCTGTGAAACACCTAAAGGGTTAACACACTTACTGAACGTCATTTTGAATACTTTAGGGGGTGCAGTTTTTATAATGGGGTCATTTGTGGATTATTTCTAATAAGAAGGCCCTTCAAATCCGCTTCAAAACTGAACTGGTCCCTGAAAAATTCCGGTTTTGAAAATTTTGTGAAAAATTGGAAAATTGCTGCTATACTTTGAAGCCCTCTGATGTCTTCCAAAAGTAAAAACTTGTCAACTTTATGATGCAAATATAAAGTAAACATATTGTATATGTGAATCAAGATATAATGTATTTGGAATATTCATTTTCCTTACAAGCAGAGAGCTTCAAAGTTAGAAAAATGCAAAATTTTCAATTTTTTCATCAAATTTTGGAATATTTCACCATGAAATGATGCAAGTTTCGACAAAAATTTACCACTAACATAAAGTAGAATGTGTCACGAAAAAACAATCTCGGAATCAGAATGAAAGGTAAAAGCATCCCAGAGTTATTAATGCTTAAAGTGAAAGTGGTCAGATGTGCAAAAAACGTTTTGGTCCTACAGTGGAAATTGGCCTGGTCCTTAAGGGGTTAAACTTTCAATAAGGAATGGGTTAATGTGTGATATTTTAACTTTTATTAAACTTTTTATTTTACACTTTTAGTCCCCTTAGGGGACTTTTAGGAGGAATCATTAGATTCTTCATACAGATCGATGTGGTTCCATAGAACCACATTGATATGTGTGCTCAGCGCTCGATTGATAAAGCCTGGTCCTGCAGGCTTTATCATTCTCAGCACAGCAGCAGCCATGGAAGAAAAGGTAAGCCCTCCGGGTACCTCAGCAGTGGTTCTCCTAAACCCCTCCCCCCGCACGATCACGCTGTGGAGGGGGGGGGGTGGCTGGGCGATCCACCCCACTAGTCCACCAGGGAGCATTTACAAGGTTCTTCAGATGCCGCTGTCAGCTTTGACAGCAGCAATCTAAAGGGTTAATAGCTGTTAACACCGGCCCTCAGCTACAAGAATCAGTTGAGGGCCGGCCCGACTCAAGCACACGCCATACCCCATTAACGGAACAATAACATTAACCAGTTAAATGGTTATGCATAGAAGTCAACAATGTCATAAGTTCATAAGCACAAAACAGGAGACAAAATAAAACAGTAGTAAGTAGGCATTCAATTTTTTATAGATAGGCCTAAAAGTCAAAATATAATAACAATAAAAACTGTACATGTTTGTATTACATCATCTTATTAGTACTTACCTGTAGGAAGCTCCATTACCAGTTGCAGTCACTAGGGGGTTATTAGCTATGTGTCTTCTATTGATGACCAAAACATGTGCTGAAGGTTCCCGTTGGTAAATTCAAATAGTTGCTACATTTAAGTTGCTTTCAACAACATATCAAGTTTTATCTTGTTTCTTTCTTGAACCTGTTTTTTTTTTCTGTCAAATTTACAGTTTCATGGCATTTACAGTACAATTTTCTTTATTTCAGGTTACCTTCTTCAATGTCAGTCATCTGAACAAATTATAACAGTTTTCACTCCAATTATGAGATACAATATGGAAATGAGAAACATTTAGTTTGAACATCAGCATCTGATAAAAGGTCGAACTTCCCCGTCAGGGTGCAACATAATATTGCTTTTGGCAGGGGGTCAGTCGTGCTCAACACACATCATCACTAACTTATTAGATCTTGAGGCAATTAGCCAAAAACAAACAGAAAGGACAAGCCTTGTATTGAAGCATAGTAACCAGAAGAAAATAGCCCATGGCTTTCTATCATTGTAAGGCTTCATCAAAGACCGGGTAAAGTCTAGCGCTCAAATAAAGAGGTTTATTGTGTTCAAGTAACATCTATACAGTAGACGGGCATTATTTTTCATCTGATTCAGGTTACATCCTAACTTACCTTGCCATAATAAAGCAGTGGAAAGAACTTTTCACCCAGGCACTATATGTTGCATGATTAGTTTAGGATTAAAAATCCAATTAAGGCCCCTCCTGACATCGAAAGATAAATGTGAGTTCAGGGCAATGTATTGAAAGTAATACTTCTTAATATGATTTAGTACGATAACATTAACAAAAACACTGAACTGAAATGAAATGAAAGTGCTCATGGGATCATCAAATATACACTACCTGAACTAAGTACTTTCCAGTGGGAAATGGGTACCTTCAATGGAAGAATTTCCTTCACTCATTGACCAATGCTAATTCACATTTGATCTACAGTCTCCTAAAACAGCTGAGTAATTCTGAATGAAAAAGTAGGTTCTTTGTCTCGTTGGGAAGAAGAGGGCTATTCATTCAAGTTTTTTTTTTTTTTTTAATCTTTTAGAATTTTAATGCATTTATATGGTAAATAGGTTATACTTATGCTCAGAATATTAGGAATTATATGTAATTCATCAATGTGGAATGTGCTACCCAACTGGCCATTGTAAATATTATGTAAGGGAAAATAGGTAAAGGAGTGTAGCTCCGCTTTTAAAGCACTCCAGTCCAAAGATTAAAACTAACAGACAGAGATGCTATATGTAAAGCAGAGACTCATCTGTATAGAATTTTTGCAGGTGAGGCTTTAGAATCTGTTGGTAGCCTCCACAGCCTACTCTGCAGCATCTCTTGAGCATGCTCAACTAGCAAAAAGTTGGATGGCTATCGAGCATAAATGCTGACATCTCAACATAGCAACAGAAAGAGCATTTTAAACAAATAGTGATATTTATCTTGAGAAATCCACTTTATATGTCTTTTAACTAAGGATGCTTTTGTTGTTTTTTCAAAATTAGTTAAATATAACTAAAATTCTTCCAACATTGCAATAAAATGGAAAATCCAAGTTTACACTAACAAACCAGGGGCTAATATGTAAGAATGTATTTAGATAAAGAACAATAAGTATCCAAGTACTTCATTCACAAGCATAATATATGTAAAATATGTATCATAGCAGTAAAATGTCATTCTCTATTACATCATTATCTAGTGGCAGATAGAATGAAATTGTAAGCCATTGGGAAAGAGACAAATGTTGCAAAATCTGTTTTATCTACAATCTCTTGTTTTCTTATACAAAAAGTAGCTTACAATAAAAATGATAATTGACTTTCGCTACTGTTGTAACAAACAAAAGAACAACCTTTGAATATAACCCAACGGGGCATCTAATATTGTGTTAGCTGTCCAATGAACACAATACAAAAATTAATTCACATATCTCTCTCACAACACAGCTAACCTCATTGAATTAACAGAAATGCAAACATATTCAAATCGAAATAATATTTAACAAAGATTGTCATGGCTACATAATCTGTTTAATGGAGATGCTCGGTTACTTTTAGGAATATATCACTACTATTTTTATTAAATACAATCAGATACTGATCCATTTTTTCCCAATCTGTTTTTATTTTCTGATTGTAGATTTTTATTCTATCTCTTGTACATGATTATGGAGGCAGCTATCTTGTCTTTGTTGCTTTCAACAGCATTTAGAGATATCCTTTACAGCAACTGTATTCACCATAAGAACCTGTAGTATAATGATCATTTATTGACTTCTATGGAGAGGTATTCTAGGCATGGTCTGTGACCTGTTTAGAAGACAATGGGGGGTATTTACTAATGTGTTTTCAATGTTTTTTGTTGGGTCTTTGCAGCTGAATTTTGAAATTTGCGCCCAAATAAACCTTCAAACCTAACCAACACTCTATTTTTTAAAAGAACAAAAGGAGTGACTCCAACAAAAGGGGCATGTTCCCGACAAAAAGGATGTGTCCCCGTAAGGTTTCCACATAAAAAGTGGTGGATTTAAGTTTTGGAAAACCTGACAGTTTAGAACTGTTCTGAAAAAAGCAAAACATAGAGAACAATTTTAAAGAAAAAAAAGCACAGAAAACTAAACTAAATTTTTTTGTAAATCAACCACATTGTTTAGGGCTGAGGAAAGCTGTGTGACCAATATCTACTGTCAATGGTGTAAGCCATGTTATTTATAAATTGGCGTTATTTTCCATTGTAATATTGCCAGTGAAAAAAGTAGAAGACTGCTGTAAAATGATTTCTACATAAGAATAAACCTGTTATGAGGACCAGCGGCCAAAATAGAACCTGCAAGATAGATATATAGAAGAAATATATAGTAAATGAAGAAAAAAAATCTCAAAAAATTATGAAATATATTGTTGTACACATGTTTTACACAAAAATATAACATACAGGTTAAATGATGACTTATATTTATTCTATATGTTGTTATGTATATGACAGTGCCCTGGTTTGTTTGCCTGTACTGGGTGTGGGCCTCCTTTATATTACAGAGATTTTTGTGATACAATCAAAGGAAAGGTTTCCCTGTTGATCTCTCCCTTTAAATACAGTGATTAGAACTGGCCACAACTTTCAAAGGGTTGATCCCTGCCATTAGATAGGGCTGTGGATGTATATACCAGCTGTTACCCTGCTCCTGATCACATGGACACACTTGTGATGAGTAGTGTTAAACACGAATATTCTAAATGAAAACTTTTACAGTGAATATTGGCACTTCGTGAGTTCACAAATTTTTCCTTTTCATCACAGTACACATCACAACAATGATGTGCACTGTGTAAAAAAAAAAAGTGATCATCCCCCCCCTGCTTCTAGTTGGTGGCCAAAGAAGGCTCCAATATTATTTACTGTGTGAGTCGGTGTAGAGGGCAAATATTTTGTATATGCGAATATGCAAATATTCTCAAATATCAGCACTTCCAGAGTACACTGATCCGTCCCTTCTTTTAGATTTAGATAGAGTTTAGCAGATAGGTTCTAGTGTAGGGTATAGTGTTAGTTAAAAGATATAATCGAGCATGCGCACTATACGAATTTCATTACGATTTTTGCATGGAAAAAAGTGAACAAACATAACGAATATGCAAATTTCGCGAACATAGGATGAATAATCGCCCATATATTTACAAAATATCGCTAATTCGAAGATGGCCCCTGCTGCTCATCACTAGTGATGAGCAAGATAGGCATGGTTGTCCTAATGTGAAAGCCACTTGCCACTTAGGATAAGCTTTTTTGTCTTGCATCAAGTGGGTTAAAGAATAGATGCTTCAAAATTGTTATATTATGAGGAATCCAAGTATATACTAGGACATACCAGGAGAGCTGCCAGATCCTCTAGAAAGTGTACAGTAGCTCAGTGTATTGACGATTGCTTAAATGCAATGTAGTAAACTTTCATTATGGGAAATGCTTACATTGACAGGTTTGTAAAATTCTAAAACTCATCTACTATCTCTAGTTGACCAATGGGCCGATGAATATATATTTAATATTTCAACCGCAAACAATATAATCTGAATGGATGGGGCACAATTTAGTTTGGAGATGATGATGATAATTATAATACTAATAATAATACATCCATATGACAATATTTTAACCTAAATGAATCTATAAAGTACCATCAACTACATTGTTAAAGCTGTCAACACTGGCAGATCCATGCATTAATTTGGCTATACATTATACATATGTCTGGTGTGTTAAAATAGACAGTATTAATAATGCATCCATTTTAGAAAACTGTCCTGTAATATAGATTTTGCTCCATCCTTCCTTCTAATAATAACTATGTAAATGACATATTGGAGACATTGACACAAACTGTAAATCCGTCGAGTTTTACAGTTAATAGCCATTTCCATTTTGCGATCAAGCCATTTACATTATAGATGTGTCGTTATTTGGAATTCCTGTTTATTGTGTATTTCATATCTACAGTATTTATTCTTCTGTAGGTAAATGAGGTTTTGCAATACAAGAAGTATGGTGTATTTCTTGCAGTTAATTCCATCAAACTGCCAAGGGTTTTGTTTTCCCCATTCCTTATAAATTAAGTGCAGCAATGTGATTTATAATAAACAGCATCCTGGAAAGAAATGCGATGTTGATAAGTTCTGACAAGCAAAAATGTATTATTAATGAAATAATGACATTGGCAGTACCCAGAAAACCAGAAAACAAGCTGATTGTGTGGAGTTTATTGTTTACGTCTTAGTATACAGATTTACTTGTTTTGTGCAGAGTTTGCACCGGCTTTAGATAGGTCATTATACCATACCTGGCACAGTGGATCAGTATTATGCAGTATGCTACTTGTAGGCATTTATTCACAAGACGTCCACTAAATTAGCAAGCACAAACTGCTTATTTTTAACATTGACAATCCAGTTCATATTGCTGTTTCCTATGAAGTGCATAACATTGACTGCAACTCAAAATCAAACATTTTCTAGAAATAAAGTTAGTAAACAAGTTTAATGAGTGTTTTTTTCAGCTTTGGTACAGTTATTCAACTTACAATAATTCAACTAAACAAACAAACTGCATTTATTTGTATTTATTTATTTATTTATTTATTTGTTTATATTTCTAGGTTCCTTTCAAATAAAATATTACATTTTTCAGTCTTCATTATTTATTTATTTTTGTCTTATAAAAAGGTCACATAAGCACATGGCTTCTTTCAATATCTACTTTTTAATTTAATTGTGTGTTGTATAACATCTTCCCGATTTTGAATCACCATATATGGATAGGTGGCATATAAGGTAAATAGAAGGATTTAAAAAAACTAGTATAATATAATATAGATAAATTAGAGAAGCAATTTTTAATATTTTATACCTTCACACATTACAGCACAAAAAGAAATGGAAAACTGTACCAACAATGTAATATCTGTTTTATATTTGCTGCTGTGTTTCACATACCAAAAAACAACACAAACAAGACTTCTTAAAATGCCAATAAAACCTAACCTGGATGCTGAATGATCATGCACTATTAGGCTGGGTTAACAAATGTCAGGCATCTGACATAGTTTCCCTCCGGCGTACACCAGAGGGAAACTGATGCTAGAACTGATCCCATTTGAATGGGACAGTTCACAATCATCCAGCGTTTCAATTTTGATGCCAGATGGTTTAACACGCCGGACGGCACTGGACAAAGGAACTCAGTTTGCTCCGTTTTCCTGTCTGGCATCCAGAAACAATAGACGCTGGATGCCATACAGCTGATGACAACTGATGCATGTTGTCATCAGTTATGGCATCAGTTGCGTCGAGATCTAGGCTGGGTTCACCTATGCCTGATCCCAAACATATGTGAACCCTGCCTTAGAGTTCAGTGTAAATGTTGATGAAAAAAGTATGAGAAAATGCATTTTATTTTATTTATTAAAGGGGTACTGCAATGGAAAACAATTTAAAAAAAATCAACTGGTGCCAGATGTGTAAATTACTTGTATCTAAAAGTTTTAATCCTTCCAGTACTTATTAGCTGCTGTACACTATAGAGGAAGTTATTTTCTTTTTACATTTTTTTTCTTTCTTAACACAGTGCTCTCTGTTGACACCTCTGTCCCTGTCAGGAACTGTCCAGAGCAAGAGCAAATCCCCATATCAAACCTCTCCTCCTCTGGAGCATACAGCAGCTGATAAGTAATGGAAGGATTAAGATTTTTAAATAGAGGTAATTTAAAAATATGTTCAACTTTATGACACCAGTTGATTTAACCACTTAAGGACTAAGGGCGTACCTATACGCGCTGAGTTTGCTCCCTTTCTATAATGCGGACCCACGTCATAGCGGGTCGGGCCGGGACCCGTGGCAAATCATGTTAATCAGCGCGTGGCACTCATCATGTTGCCGTACGCTTTTAACCCTTTAGATGGGGCATTCAAAGTTTATTACCGCATCTAAAGTGAAAGTAAACTACTCCTGGCTAGCTCTGTCAGCTGTTGGGGACCACCGTGGCGAAATTGCTGCGTCTCAAACAGCTGGAACACACAAGGAGGGCCCCTACCTGCCTCCTGTGTGTCCGATCGCTGAATAACTACTCAGTGCCTGAGATCCAGGCATGAGCAGTCAAGTGGCAGAATCATTCATCAATGTTATCCTATGGGATAACAATGATGAATGTAAAAAAATCAGTGTGTGCAGTGTTATAGCCCCTATGGTGGCTATACCATTGTAAACAAAAGTGGAAAAAAATAAGTTAATAAAGATAATTTTACCCCTTCCCTAATATAATTTTCAATCACCCCCCTTTTCCCATAACAAAAAACTGTGTAAAGAAAAATAAACATATGTAATATTGCCACGTGCGGAAATGTCTGAATTATAAAAATACATCATTAATTAAACCACGCGGTCAATGGTATGCGCAAAAAAATTCCAAAGTCCAAAATAGCATATAAAGCGATCATAAAGTCTGATCAATACAAAAATGTTACCACTAAAAACGTCAGATCACGGCACAAAAAATGAGCCCTCATATAACCCTGTACACAGAAAAATTAAAAAGTTATAGGGGTCGGAAGATGACAATTTTAAATGTATTAATTTCCGTGCATGTAGTTATGATATTTAGGTGCAAAATAAAAAGAATTATGATTTTTTAAAGGTAAGGAGGAAAAAACGAAAGTGCAAAAACGGAAAAACCCTGAGTCCTTAAGGGGTTAAAAAAATGTTTCCAACGCAGCACCCCTTTAATGTTTTTCCCTGTAATTTCAGATCATTTTCTGAAAAACAGCCATGGCTTTAAAGTGGACGTGATTTTTAACTTCTAACATAAAAGTTTATTAAGTGGTCACAAAATTTTCATGACAGATATAATCCTATTTATACATGCAAGGGAAAAATAAAATACACTATAAATATAAGGGGGGGGGGATATAGTACACTAGGCCCTCTGTGTTTATAAATAAAAAGGCCAATTTTTATTTTAACTCTTTCTAAAAAGCACGGTGAGTAAGAGAGGATGTAAGGCCCCTTTCACACTATAAAATTAATCATTTCTAAAGATCCGTTTGATGTTCCGTTATGAAAACCCTGAAAATCGTCCGTTAAACGGCCGCTCCAAAATCCCGTACGGCCGTTAGAAAATCCCATTTTAGTCTATGGGATTCTTACATTATCCGTTTGAACCCGTTATAACCCATTATTAATAACGGACTTTATTTTGTCATAGGAGAATGAACAGAAGAAATAGTGCACGTCCGTTATAAATAAGGGGATATTAACCCCTTAACGACTCAGGACGTATATTTACGTCCTGCGCCGGCTCCCGCGATATGAAGCGGGATCGCGCCGCGATCTCGAATCATATCGCGTTGGTCCCGGCGCTCATCAACGGCCGGGACCCACGGCTAATACCACACATCGCCGATCGCGGCGATGTGCGGTATTAACCCTTTAGAAGCGGCGGTCAAAGCTGACCGCCGCTTCTAAAGTGAAACTGAAAGTGACCCGGCTGCGGTGACCGCCGCGGTGAAATCGCGGCGTCCCGAACAGCTTGCAGGACACCGGGGGGGCCCTTACCTGCCTCCTCGGTGTCCGATCGGCGAATGACTGCTCTGTGCCTGAGATCCAGGCAGGAGCAGTCAAGCGCTAATAACACTGATCACAGGCGTGTTAATGCACGCCTGTGATCTGTGTAAAAGATCAGTGTGTGCAGTGTTATAGGTCCCTATGGGACCTATAACACTGCAAAAAAAAGTAAAAAAAAAAGTGTTAATAAAGGTCATTTAACCCCTTCCCTAATAAAAGTTTGAATCACCCCCCTTTTCCCATAAAAAAAATAAAACAGTGTAAAAAAAAAAAATAAACATATGTGGTATCGCCGCATGTGTAAATGTCCAAACTATAAAAATATATCATTAATTAAACCGCATGGTCAATGGCGTACGCGCAAAAAAATTCCAAATTTATTCACTTTTTATACCATTTTTTATAAAAAATGAATAAAAAGTGATCAAAAAGTCCGATCAAAACAAAAATCATACCGATAAAAACTTCAGATCACGTTGCAAAAAATGAGTCCTCATACCGCCCTGTACGTGGAAAAATAAAAAAGTTATAGGGGTCAGAAAATGACATTTTTAAACGTATAAATTTTCCTGCATGTAGTTATGATTTTTTCCAGAAGTGCGACAAAATCAAACCTATATAAGTAGGGTATCATTTTAACCGTATGGACCTACAGAATAATGATAAGGTGTAATTTTTACCGAAATATGCACTGCGTAGAAACGGAAGCCCCCAAAAGTTACAAAATGGCGTTTTTCCTTCGATTTTGTCGCACAATTATTTTTTTTTCCATTTCGGCGTGCATTTTTGGGTAAAATGACTAATGTCACTGCAAAGTAGAATTGGCGACGCAAAAAATAAGCCATAATATGGATTTTTAGGTAGAAAATTGAAAGGGTTATGATTTTTAAAAGGTAAGGAGGAAAAAACGAAAGTGCAAAAACTGAAAAACCCTGAGTCCTTAAGGGGTTAAAGGTTAAAACGGATAATGTAAAAATCCCATAGACTATAATGGGATTTAATAACGGCCGTATGGTATTTTGGAACGGGCGTTTAATGACCGATTTCATAACGGAACATCAAACGGATTAATTTTATAGTGTGAAAGGGGCCTAATCCAAAATCTAAAACTGGCTATATGCTTGACATAAGTGTCTGGCAAACACGCAAATTTCTGCAAGACTGGTCGACTATCTAGTACAGTGTTTCCCAACCAGGATGCCTCCATCTGTTGCAAAACTACAACTTCCAGTGGTCCCCTGGTTGATAAATGCCTAGAGAAAAAATTTGAAGAGTAAGCTGTGTTCCAAAAAAAACATATGGGTATGGCCAGTTTTAGAACCAAAAGACAAAAAAAATCTGAGTAGGTCTGCTCTAACAAATGTATGGAATAGAGACATGCACATGAGACATAAGGACCAAACCTAAGCCAGATGTGTAACCAGGGGTGATGTGAGACTTAACCCCTTAAGGACTGAGGGGTTTTCGGATTTTGCACTTTCGTTTTTCCTCCTCACCTTTTAAAAATCATAACCCTTTCCATTTTGCACCTAAAAATCCATATGATGGCTTATTTTTTGCAACACCAATACTACTTTACAGTGACATCAGTCATTGTACCCCAAAATCTACAGCGAAACGGAAAAAAAATCATTGTGCGACGAAATTTAATAAAAAATGCCATTTTGTAAATTTTGGGGGCTTCCTTCTCTATGCAGTACATTTTTCAGTAAAAATGACACCTAATCTTTATTGTGTAGGTCCATACAATTAAAATGATACCCTACTTATATAGGTTTGCCTTTGTCGTACTTCTGGAAAAAATCATAACTACATGCACGGAAATTTATACGTTTAAAATTGTCATCTTCTGACCCCTATAACTTTTTTATTTTTCTGCGTATGGGGTGGTATGAGGGCTCATTGACGTTTTTAGTATAATTTTTGTATTGATCGAACTTTTTGATCGTTTTTTATTCATTTTTTCATGATATAAAAAGCGACCAAAAATACGTTATTTTGGACTTTGGAATTTTTTTGTGCGTACGCCATTGACCATGCAGTTAAATTAATGATATATTTTTATAGTTCGGACATTTACGCATGCGGCGATACCACATATGTTTATTTTTATTTACACAGTTTTTTCTAATGGGAAAAGGGGGGTGATTCGAAGTTTTATTAGGGAAGGGGTTAAATGACCTTTGTTAACTTTTTTTTCACTTTTTTTTTGCAGTGCACTGCACACACTAATCTCCTATGCTGATCCCTGCAGAGCCGTAGCTCTGCACTGATCAGCGAGATAGGGGCTCGATTGCTCAAGCCTGTAGTTCAGGCTTCGAGCAATCAAACCCCAATCGGACGTTTGATTGCTCAGGTAGGAGGTAAGGAGACCTCCACCTGTGTCCCAGCTGATCGGAACATCGCGATTTTATCGGTGCCACACGCTGTTAGCCCAGGGTCCCGGCTATGATTAGCAGCCGGGACCGACCCGGTGTGATGCGGGGTCACGGCGTGACCCAGTTTTTAACACCGGGGGCGGGCTCATGGCGTACAGGTACGTCCTAAGTCCTTAAGGGGTTAAATCAGAGAGGAAACAGACAGCCATATATGAATCTATACTGTATGTACCTAAAATATTTGTGTTACCTGTCTTTTTTTTTTCCCCATGGATCAATGAATCTTGTCTTAAGCCTTGTTGCATTACATGTTCTGACTTCAGAGGCTTTCCAGATCTCCAGATATTCTTAGGTTTTTTCACCATAGTTTAAAGAATAATGTATAGAATGCTTTATTATATTTTCCTTTTTTGTTCTCTAATTCAGATGTCTTGTGATGACTTTTTGATCTACTGTCACATAACCGAATTTGGAAGAGCCCCATAAAAGGAAGAAAAATTACAAGGGGAGGCAGATCAAAGGATGTTTAATCTTTTGGGTGATAAGACTTCTTAATGAGTACATACATTATGGAGGAAATATCATTGTTCTTGCAATTTTTTTATGACCATATTTACTTGGGAATTTTTTGTTTGCCCATTTTTTGGCACATTGTGCTCTTAAGTTTTGCTATGTGACATGGCATGGCTTAGCTAAAATAAGATTATAGACATATTTACTATTTGTGACTTCTGAATTCTAATCACTAGATGATGTGAAAGTCCACAAATAAATTACAATATTATATAATAAATAATTTGATAAAAAAAACATATTATTAATTGCCATAAGTAACATTGGACTCCACTGACAAGTAAAAAAAAAAAGAAGTATGCTCATTCTGGTCTCTTTTGTGTTGACCTAGGCTTTTTTTTGTTGTTAATATAGATGCTACTGTTGTTCATGTCCAATTTCATCACATTTTCTGTACATCTGTTAAATTAATCCAGTTAATTCTGCATTTAAGTTTGCAGTGTTTTGCTACTTTATGTCTATTTATGTTTGCTGAGGTCATTTAGGTGCATTTGTCATACTGCTGTCACAGTCCTTCTGACCCAAATTCACATTTTTTGTGCACATTCATGACATGACAAACTTCAAGATAAATGCAGAAATATGTATTTTCTATTGGAAAATATATTTTAACTAGTTTAATCTAAACTAATGTCTGGTTTTCTTATTTTCATATTTCAACCTAAACTTTTTTCATTTTTTGTCCTTGCCTTTTCTACATTGTCTATCAATTATTATTTTCTCTACAGTGTGTGGTCTATGAATAAAGCATCTAGTATTTTGAATAGCATTGTTATGCTGTTAACAGATGGAATAGCGAGGTGAAGCATGCAGGGGTGTGTCTCAATGGCCAGAAGTGCGTCTCATTTGTCCAGTTGGACCCTCACTGCAGTGAAATTGCCCCTGACCAGGTGCATGGTGCCACGGCTGCAAAGCAACACATGGAAAATGTACAACAAACAATATAAAGATGACAATTGTCAATCAGAATTGATATGTGGAGCACACCAACATACATTCTTTTCCCCATGAAGAAGAGAAGTGAATGAAATGTATGCTGGTGTGCTTTACACATCAATTCTGATTAACAATTGTCATATTTATATTGTTTGTTGCACATTTTCCATGTATTGCTTTACAGCCGTGGCACCATGCACCTAGTCAGGGGCAATGTCACCGCGGTGAGGGTCCAATTGGACAAATGAAGGTTGAGAAAGGCCTTTTGCCAAAACGCGTTGGTCTGCTTTTAAATGTACACCTACATGATGTTTTTTAAGTGGATATGAAATAAAAGTCTCTTGTTTTAAAGAAGCTTTGTACATAGATATTTGTCCTGTTTGCATCAGTGTAACAATGCTTCCTTTGTAATTTGCTGCTCTGATATCTGTCACCACAACATAGACATAACAACTGTGTTACTTTACATTTATATTTATTAGCATCTGCTCAGAATACATAAAATATATGTGCAATATGTATGCCAGTAAGCAACTATTGTCTGGGGACCTATGGGTTATTTCTTTGTGTGAGTGTATCTTACCTTTTTATGTGGTGTTATAATAATTTTGGACTAATAATAATGGTGATGATGTGTTTTGTGAATATTTTTTTTGGTGTATGAACCATAGCCATACATGTTACTGAAACTATGAAATTAACTTTGCCTTAAAAACAGCTCCAAAGTACATAGATACATTCCTAGGTGACCTAATAGTATTATACAGGGCTTCTAGTGCTTTTAAACAGGGTTAAAAATACACATGTTTTGGAGCTATGGATAAAGAACAAGTTGGGACAAAACTAATTCAGACAGATATTTTTGTTTGGCAAACTGGCAGAACCAAATTTTCAAAAAGTTTGCTCATCACTTGTCAAGACTAACAAACATCAATTGTATCGTAGCTGCTGAAACATGTCTACGGTAAACAGAGGAGAACCAGAACAGGACATTGAGGCAAAAGAAGCAGGCGACCTGGATTAATGAACCATGTTTTCTTTTATATCATATCTATTGCTGGGTGTTTGTGCAACCATTATAATGCTATGAGAAATGTTCTGCTGAAGACCATAGGACTTCGGGCATTCATGTGGATGCCACTTTGACTTGTTCTAATAAAACATTGTTGCAGATCAAATGCAAATGCAAAACTTCATGGCCACAATCTTACTTCTTGACTTTTTTCACTCAAAATTGTTCGGGTGATAACTTGAATAAAAATTCCTCAGATCTAAATCCAATATAGTGTCTGTGGGGTGTGTTGAAAAAAAAATCCAATTCATGGGGCCCCACCTTATAAGTTACAAGATTTGAGGGACCTACTGCAACATCTTCGTGCTTGATACCCCGGGACACACTGAGTGGTCTTGTGGAGTTCATGCCTCAGGTCAGAGCTAATTTGATGGCATTAAGCAGACTCTGGCTGAGTTCCCATATGTCTGGCTTCCGGCCTAGATATCAACGCAACTGATGCCATGAATGATGACAAGTTGTCATGAGTTGTATGACATCCGGTGTCCATTGTTTCTGGACGGCGGACAGGGGAACACAAAAATTTGCGTTCCTCTGTCCGGTGCCCTCTGGGGTGTCCAACCATCCGGCGCCAAAATTGAGATGCTGGATAATTGTGGACTGTCCCATTCAAATGAATGGTATAAATTCTAGCTTTAGTTTCCCGCCGGTACACGCCGGAAGAAAACTGTGGAGGACAGCTGAACCCAGCCTTACACAATATTAGATGGGTCTTTTTACTGTTTTGGCTAATAAGTAATATGTTACTTCTCTTACAAAACAACAAAGAAAAATCTTCCAAGTAATATTGCGCTGTCTGGCATCCTTTTTTGCTTATTAATGAACATTCTTGCTGCATTTATACATGTCTTATCTATTTTTATCTGCCTTTTTATACAATATTGATAAACAAATCAAGATGTCATGACACTGAGCTAGCAGAAGAACATTGTTTTCTATGCAGGCTTATTGTGTCTTATATTAATTATAGCACACACATTATTGAATTTACTGAAGTGCTCTTCTGGATACTATCCAAACACTAACAGGCAGATGGAATTAAATAAAAAGGTTTAGCTATATTTAAGAGCATTGGGTGAATACTTTATAGTCTGCCTATAATTAAAAGGGTTATAAACTGAAATACAAAGTGCAAGTGTGATCATTCACTCCTGCTTTCATGTGCAGCTCTTAAAAACACAAAACCTTAAATCACCTTTCTTGCTTTATGGCAAAAAATTACCAAACTAATTAATACAACAACTATTTAGGTAAAGGCAAATTTAGGGTTATTATAGCTGTAAGTTAAATTAATATTCTAACATAACTTGACCCATTTATTTGGCTTCACAAATCAGAACCAAAACTCTCTTTTGGTAAGGGAAATACATTGACAAACTACAAATGAGATATAGGAAGAAGATGAAAACCCAATTTAAGTAATACTGAGCAGTCCCTCAAACACCCCTATCCCCACACCAGCCAACACCACAGAAAGTGATGTTATATCACTAGCATAGGCCAGCTCTTTGATGGTAGGTAGTCTGACTGCTGGAATGCCCATGATTATGTAAATTATAGTTTTTTCCTGTAAATTGGTGTTATGTTGTTAAGTTAAGTCATTTGCTGTTTTAATAACTTATTGTTACACCTACTATATGTGGCAACCCCAGGCATAAAGTGTGGAGGTTGCAATGTTAATGAGATAGTAGTCCATAGTGGTCACTGTAAAATGCTCGTGGATACAGTTGTTTTAGTGGCTCCACTAGTTCTCTGTCACACTTCCTTAGGCTGATACAGTAATTTGGGTCTGCACAATTGATTAATAGTAATACTAATTATTTTTCTCCAGGGCACTCCCTGTGCAATGTCTGGAATAATAGTATTTTGGGTTACCCATGATGGTCAAATGAAAGGACCCAATGATAACTTAAATAATTTTCCAGGAAACCCCACTTGCTAACCCTATGTCTCCCTGTGCATTTAAACAACAAAAGCATGTATCCTTACATCACCCACTCCCCTACTGCTGCTTCTGTCTTACAGTCTTTGCTACTGTGTTCTTCTAACTACTTCCCGTGAGGTTCAATTACCCTTTATTCTGTAATTGGCTAAGTGGAGAGAGTGGGATGTCACCGGAAGAAGGAAGACCAACACAGGAACATATGCTGCAGTGTCAGTATGTAGGCAGGCTTTTGTTGTTTCAATTCATAGGGAGGGATAGGGTTAACGAGTGGGATTTCCTGGAAAACTCAATTAAGCAAATTCACAGATCTTCTACTGGAAAAAAAGTAGATTCTTCCACAAGGGAGACACAGCTCTTGAACAAATAAACAGACATGCTTTTGTGTGGAGCAAGTTGACCCTCAATTTTGGTGTTTCCTAGGTTATCTGGAGCTGGTCCGCTCTACTCTACCCTAAATTTGTGATGCTGCTGGTGACTCCTCATTGGATTGACCACAAATGTCAATATGATCTACCTTAAATTTTTTAACCCATTTTTCCTATTCTGCACATGATTTTTTTCCATTTTATTACACTGCACAACTAACATAGCATTCTTTCAGGTACTTCTGTACCACTGCTACAGATGGCAAACTCCAGTCAATCCCCATGTTAATACAGATAATACTTGTGATGCTCAGACTGCTGGAGATCGGGCCTATAGACATAGCACAAAAACTGTAAGTCCAGCTTCTCTATGGGTAGTGTTAAAAGCCCATAAAAGTGACTCCTGTCTTTCAGGCAGTATAAAGTACTTATATTTTACCTATATTATGGAACGCCTCCCGTAAAAAGCTTCATATCTGATCATGTGACCATATGCTAATTTGCATTCAAATAACTAGAAATAGAAAAAGGGACAAAAACTAAACATACATATAAATAAGTTGCAAAAAAGAAAGCACACATTCAGTAAAAACACATATTATTCTTATACATTTTAAAGCAGTGTTTCCCAATTAGGGTGCCTCCAGATGTTGCAAAACTACAACTCCCAGCATGCCTGGACAGACTTTGGCAGGCTTTGTCTGTCCAGGCATTCTGAGAGTTGTAGTTTTGCAACACCTGGAGGCACCCTGGTTGGTAAACACTGTAATAAATTTTCAAAATAAGTAACTTACACCTAGCACATTATAGGTAGTATACTCATATACATTGTAAGAGGCTAAATTGACATATTTTAAACTTAATACCTATAGCCTTCCACTCTTCTCTGCACTTCAATGAGGAGTATCAGTTTCCACAGGCACCACCCTTGAAGGCTTGTGGGCCAATCAGCATTTAAAAATACGGAGCCAGTCAAAACTATGGCTCAGCGTCCAATTCTGGTGCTGGGTGGACCTAAGGTCAATGGTGGGAAAGTCACATGTAACTTACAATATGCAACCAGAAATCCATCAAAGATAGATTTTCCATATTCAAAGTTTATCGTTTTTAACAAAAACAATTAAAGGGGTACTCCGCCCCAAGACATCTTATCATCTATCCATGCAGCACCTGGTATGTTTGGATAGGTGGGTTCCCGCTGCAGGGGTTGTGACGTCACTTCATGCCACTCGTGACGTCACAACATTCCTGTCTATGGGAGGGGGCGTGACGGTCCCTGTGGACCCTGCGATCAGACATCTTATTCCCTATACTTTGTCTAGAGGTGGAGAACCCCTTTAACAAAAATAAGCCTGAAACAGGGGCAGCAGAAATAAGATCATTAGACACAGTCCCAGTAAAAATGAAACACACAGGAATGAAAAATCTGCATTAGGAGGTGCCTAAAAGGAAAAATGCTATAATTGAGAATACTAGACAATTCACTAGAGATATATTAGACCGGGATAGAGCTAAATCAGAGAATATTGAAAGGCCCACACAAAAGGATACAAACACACAGAGAAGACAAGACAAACATCCACTACTAAGGACAAACAGGAGGTATCTAGGAGACACATGGCAAGAGGAGATTGCCAATAGGAAACCACCACAGACAAGTACATAAGTACCAGATAAGTACAAAAGTACCCATGGAAAATAACATATTAATAATATAAGGTTGTGTAGCAGTGTAGCCTTCTGGCTGACAAAAATGGAAAGATCCAATAAGATTGTCTATTAGGCATTTTCTGATCACTGCAACATATTGGTATAAATAGTTCTTGAAGGGGTACTCCGCCTCTAAACATCCTATCCCCTATCCAAAGTTGCCGGACCCCATGATTAGTCATCTTATCCCCTATCATTTGGATAGGGGATAAGATGACTAGGGGCGGACTATCCCTTTAAATTCCCTGAAAAGAGAAGGCTGAAACATCTCCTTTAATGAATCCGCTTGAAGTATATCGAAAGCACAGAAATATTCACAGTTCCAGAAGTATTGTCAGCCAAATGGCGTTGCATTCAAAGCTTTAAAGGTCCAGTAGTGTGAATGATGTATACTGTACTGAAATTTGACTAATCATTTGAATGTGTTCAATGGCCTTAGTTGAAGAAATAGTTACATGCCTCACATCTAATGTCTAGGTGATGAAGCTTTGATGGTTTTTCATTTTGTTTAAAAAGAAGATTATGTGACAAGATGGCACCCAGTATGTGCCTTTTTAGTAACAAAGTTAACCCTGTCACTGTTCTATTTGGCTTGTCTGAAACATGTAATCAACAATATCCCATATGGGGAATTTGCCAGATTACTCAGAAATGGCTCAGATAATGCATTTATTCTTGAAGCAGATAAACTCCCAAGTAGATGCTTATGAGCAATTATGTGAAATGGGTGTTAAACTGTGCGTTTGACAGAGTCATTAGTCTGAATAAAGACCTATTACTGTATGATAGAGACAACTATGTAGAGTCTAAACATAGGAATCATTCTAAAGTCACATTTGTTTGGCAGTACACAGTGTGATTTTGTGAAAAAATCATTCAAAAATATCATTCTTTTTTAGAGCAGGAAGATGTCCATGGTAAGATCTAAAAAGGTACGCAACTTAGGTTCCATCTTATTCCTCAAGTTTATAGGCAAAAATGGAATGCTGCCCATGCATGTGTGCTGTGCTCCTTTCATTTGACTAACAATTTTCCTCTGTTCTCTGAACCTCCACCAATCTTCTTGTAACATAGTTAATAAAGTTGAAAAAAGACCAGAGTCCACCAAGTTCCACCTATAACCCTAATGAGTCCCTACTGAGTTGATCCAGAGGAAGGCAAAAAACCTTCATAATAGAGGTAAAAATTCCTTCCCGACTCCAAATACGGCATCAGAATAAATCCCTGGATTAACGTTCTGTCCCTATAAATCTAGTATACATAACCAGCGATGTTATTATTCTCCAAAAATGCATCCAGACCCCTTTTGAACTCTTTTACAGAGTTCACCATGACCACCTCCTCCGGGAGAGAATTCCACAGTCTTACTGCTCTTATAATAAAGAACCCCTGTCTGTGCTGGTGTAGAAACCTTCTTTCCTAAAGACGTAGAGGATGCCCTCTTGTTATGAATACAGTCCTTGGTATAAATAGATCATGGGAGAGATCTCTGTCCAGTCCCCTGATATATTTATACATAGTTATTAGGTCGCCCCTAAGCCTTCTTTTTTCTAAACTAAATAACCCCAATTCTAATAATATTTCTGGGTACTGTAGTCCTCCCATTCCCTGTATTACCCTGGTTGCCCGTCTTTGAACCCTCTCCAGCTCCACCATATCTTTCTTGTACACTGGTGCCCAGTATTGTTCACAGTATTCTATGTGTAGTCGGACTAGTGGTTTGTACAGCGGTAGAATTATTTCCTTGTCGTGGGCATCTATGCCCCTATTGATGCACCCCATAATTTTATTTGTCTTGGCAGCAGCTGCCCAACACTGGTCACTACAGCTAAATATACTGTGAACTATGACTCCTAAGTCCTTTTCCTTGTCAGTCGTCCCAAGTGTGCTCCCATTTAATATACAATCCCACCCGAGTTTTTTCTCCCCATGTGCATTACCTTACATTTATCAGTGTTGAACCTCATCTACCACTTCCCAGCCCAAACCTCCAACCTATCCAGATCCATTTGTAACAGTTCACTGTCCTCTATTGTGTTGACCACTTTACAGAGTTTGCTACTCTACTATTCAACCCCTCTACAAGGTCATCATTGAATATATGAAATAGAATAGGACCCAAGACTGACCCCTGTGGTACCCCACTAGTAACAGTCACCCAATCAGAATAAGTACCATTAATAACCACCCTCTGTTTCCTATCATTGAGCCAGTTACTTACCCACTTACACATATTCTCCCCCAGCCTAATCCTTCAAATTTTATGCACCAATCTTTTATGTGGCACTGTATCAAATGCTTTGGAAAAATCAAGATATATCCACCGATTCCCCATGGTCCAGACTGGAGCTCACCTCCTCATAAAACTGATCAGGTTAGTTTGACAGGCCGATCCCTTATAAACCCATGCTGATATGGGGTCATACATTTATTTTTATCAAGATACTCAAAAATAGCAAAAACAATTTACATACAACGGAAATTAAACAGGTCTATAATTCCCAGGGTCACCTTTTGACCCCTTTTTAAATATTGGCACCACATTTGCTATGCGCCAGTCTTGGGGAACCTTCCCTGTCACTATAGAGTCCTTGAATATTAAAAATAGGGGTCTGTCTATTACATTACTTAATTCCTTTAGAACACGGGGATGAATGCAATCTGAGCCTGGTGATTTGTCTACTTAGATTTTTGTAGGCGGCACTGTACTTCTTCCTGGGCTAGACAGGTGACCTGTACTGGGGAGTTTACCTTATCTCGCCGTTTTTACCTTGCATTTCATTTTCCTCCGTGAATTCAGTGGAGAACAATTTGTTTAATATATTTGCTCTATCCTGATCCCTGTCTATAATTTCTTCCTCATCATTTTTTAAAGGGCCTACACTTTCATTTTAGACATGTTTTGCTATTTATATAGTTAAATAACATTTTGGGGTTAGTTTTACTCTCTTTGGCAATGAGCCTTTCGGTCTCTATTTTTGCGGTTTTTATCAGTTTTTTACATAATTTTTTCTCTATAGCTTTTTAATGCTTCTTCTCTGCTGTCCTGTTTTAGTAGTTTAAATGTTTTATTTTTTGTCATTTATTCCCCCTTAACATTTTGATTCATCCACATTGGTTCTCTATTATTCGTGACTCCTCTGAAATTTTCAAATCCAGTTCATCAGTTTTATTGGTCAGACTTCTGGCATTAGTCAACATGCAATTCAATGGTGTATGTTTTTTCCTATGAAGCCTATCCCTATTAACTATTCTAACCCCTCCCTCCGCTCCACCCAGATTTATTAATAAGTCTCCCCTCTCTATCTACACTATCTTCCCTTTCTATGTTGTAGGTTCACTTTCACCCCAGTCCCTAGTTTAAACACTCCTCTACCCTTCTAGCCATCTTCTCGCCAAGCACAGCTGCACCCTCCCCATTGAGATGCAGCCCTTCCCTACGGTATCTCATTCCATATTTTGTGGAAACGAGATAACTCTTGGAGTTGGGGCTACCCCATATCTTATTGCTACAGATCTTTGTATCAATTACTTTTACTAGATTATTTGTTTTTCTTTTTTACGGGTAGTTGTTGCTCATACCAACAGGGATACCCTAGACTGCACATTAATACTTTTAACCAGGAGTTTTGCTTATTTAGAACTATTTTGCTATTTTATATATGCCTTTATATAAAAGGCTCATCTGGTGATATGGAACAATGAATAATGGAATTGAGAAACAATTCGTATAATCCAAAAAAACATTGCATTACATTTAACTAAATTAAACATTTCTCTTTTTCCTAGTTTTGATTCTCTGTTCTACTGATACTAACAGGCAATGTCCGTACAATGTAAATTTTTCTAATACTGTACCATACATCTGGATGAGGTCTGTGGAAATCCATGAACATGCTGTGTAAACAACCCCATGCAGATAAATGGAATTGATTAGAATTTCAGTTGAATAAATATCTGCAACAAACCTGCTGCATAGGAACATATATCTTGTGGGAGGTTACTAAGAAACACTGGAGTTAACCCAATCTACACTAAAACATAATGCACCATATTAAATAAGAGGCATACACCTTTTAATAAATGTGGGGCTTCTTTTAATTAGCTATGCACCAGAAAAGCAACGTTGTGCTTGCTATGAGTAAACATAGATTTGTGCCATAATTTACTTTAATTTCTCGGGTAAATTATGGTTAATCTGCCAGTCTATGAAAGGCCATGCCCCCTCTGTCTAAACCACACCCACATATTTGTCACTTATACCTGATCAATGCAGTGGAGACCTAAAGGCAGGACGAAGGCAACATTTGCCAGCAGCTTTCTGGATTGGACCCCTTAGATGTTGCGACCCCGGCATTTAATCAGATATTTGACAGGTGCAACTTCTATTATAACTCCAATAGGCAACCCCCTACTATTATGTCAGTGACATAATAGTAGATCAGATCTACAATTATAAGATAATAGTAGTTATGATATTACACAAATATAACAACACACAGCAATACAAAAGTATTGTAGTGAGCTGTATAAGCAATGTAAAGATTGCTTGCACAATTGCTCTAATAACTTTGCCCATTTTTTTAAATAAAAAAACGTTTTATTGCCTCATATTCAAATAAAAAATTAAAATAATAAAAAGCCATCTAGTCCCACTGACCCTAAATTGGTGGCTGTTAACCCCTTAAGGACCAAGGGCGAACAGGTACGCCTTTGCTCCCTGCTACTTAAGAACCAAGGGCGTACCTGTACGCCCGTGGGAATTTCGGTCCCCGACACGCAGGTACCCCGTGCAAATGCTCAGGGGGGTCATCATACCCCCCCATGTCGTCAATTGGCGCAAATCACAAGTGAATTCACACTTGCGATTTGCGCTATTCCAGGTCATTACGGGTCTATGGTGACCCGGTGACCCAGAATATAAGGGGGATCGCTGGTGTCTAAGACACCCACAATACCCCTGAAGAGATAGGAGTGAGGTGGCAGGGGTGCCACCCCTCCAATCCCTGCTATTGGTGGTCTAGACGCGACCACCAATAGAAGATCGGGGGCGGGGGGGTTAACTTTCGTTTTCCCCGTTCTGCCCACTCACAATAGGCGGGGCAGAACGGGACCGAACGGCGAAGATCCACTTACCGATCCGGAGGCTGCAAGCTCCTTGGATCCGACGGAAGCCGGAAAGTTGCCTAGCAACATCTGGAGGGCTGCAGTCCAAGACCACTATATAGTGGTCTCTATGCTGTAGCACTCCAGAAGTTGCAAAACTACAACTCCCAGCATGCCCAGACAGCTGTTTGGCATGCTGGGAGTTGTAGTTTTGCAACAGCTGGAGGGCTAGAGTTTGAGACCAATATATGGTAGTCTCTGAACTATAGCCCTCCAGATCTTGCAAAACTACAACTCCTAGCATGCCCACACAACTGTTTGCTGTCTGGGCATGCTGAGATTTGTAGTTTTGCAGCATCTGGAGGGCCACAGTTTGCAGTGGTCTCTATACTGTAGCTCTCCAGATGTTGCAAAACTGCAAATCCCAGCATGCTGGGAGTTGTAGTTGTGATCCCTCCAGCTGTTGCATAACTACATCTTCCAGCATGCCCTTCGCTGATCAGTACATGCTGGGAGTTGTCGTTTTTCAACAGCTGGAGGCACATTGGTTGGAAAATATTGAGTTAGATAACAGAACCTAACTGAAGGTTTTCCAACTAGTGTGCCTCCAGCTGTTGCAAAAGTACAACTCCCAGCATGCACGGTCTGTTAGTACATGCTGGGAGTTGTAGTTTTGAAACAGCTGGAGGTTTGAACCCCCCCCCCCCTCCCCCATGTGAATGTACAGGGCTTACAGTAAGTTTTCTGCTTCAAGTATGAGCTGCGGCAAATTTTTCGCGCAAACTCCTAGCAGGGAACTCACTGTAAACCTCCGCCAGTGTGAATGTACCCTAAAAACACTACACTATACTACACTAACACATAATGAAGGGTAAAACACTACATATACACCCCCTTACACTGTCACCCCCCAATAAAAATGTAAAACATATTTTACAGCAGTGTTTCCAAAACGGAGCTTCCAGCTGTTGCAAAACAACAACTCCCAGCATTTCTGGATAGCCACTGACTGTCCAGTCATGATGAGAGTTTAGAAACAGCTGGAGGCACCCTGTTTGGGAATCACTGGTGCAGAATACCCCTATGTCCACCCCTATGCAATCCCTAATTTAGTCCTCAAATGCGCATGGCACTCTCTCACTTTGGAGCCCTGTCTTATTTCAAGGAAAAAATTTAGGGCCACACATGTGGTTTCTCCGTACTCGGGAGAAATTACACTACAAATTTTGGGGGACTTTTTCTCCTTTTACCCCTTATAAAAAGGAAAATTTGGGGTCTACACCAGCCTGTTATTGTAATTGTAAAAAAATTTTTTTTTTTACACTAACATGCTAGTGTTGCCCTTTACTTTTTATTTTCACAAGAGGTAAAAGGAAAATAAGACAGCCAAAATTTGGAACGCAATTTCTCCTGAGTAAGGAAATACCCCATATGTGGGTGTAAAATGCTCTGCGGACGCACAACAAGGCTCAGGATTGAGAGCGCACTATGTACATTTGAAGCCTAAATTGGTGATTTGCACATGGGGGGCTAATTTTACAGCGGTTCTGACATAAACGCAAAAAGATAAATACCGACATGTGACCTCATTTTGGAAACTACACCCCTCACGGAATGTAACAAGGGGTATAGTGAGCATTAACACCCCACAGGTGTTTGACAAATTTTCGTTAAAATTGGATTGGAAAATTAAAAAAAATCTTTTTTTTCACTAAAATGCTGGTGTTACCATAAATTTTTTATTTTCACAAGGGAAAATAGGAAAAAAAAGCCCCCCAAAATTTGTAACCCCATTTCTGCTGAGTAAGAAAATACACTAAATGTGGATGTAAAGTGCTCGGCAGGCGAACTACAATGCTCAGAAAAGAAGGAGCGCCATTGAGATTTTGAAGAGAAAATGTGTCCGGAATTGAAGGCCACGTGTGTTTAGAAAGCCCCCATAGTGTCAGAACAATGGAACCCCCAACATGTGACCCCGTTTTGGAAACGACACCCCTCACGTAATGTAATAAGGGGTGCAGTGAGCATTTATGCCCCACAGGTGTCTGATAGATTTTTGGAACAGTGGTCCGAGAAAATGAAAAATTTAATTTTTCATTTGCTCAGCCCACTGTTCCAAAGATCTGTCAAATGACAGTGGGGTGTAAATACTTACTGCACCCCTTATTAATTTCTGTGAGGGGTGTAGTTTCCAAAATGGGGTCACATGTGGGGGGTCCACTGTTCTGGCACCGAGGGGGGCTTTGTAAACGCACATGGCCCCTGACTACCATTCCAAACAAATTCACTGTTCAAAAGCTCAATGGTGCTCCTCCTCTTCTGAGCATTGTAGTTCGACCGCAGGGTACTTGACGTCCACACATGGGGTATTTCCATACTCAGAAGAAATGGGGTTACAAATTTTGGGGGGTATTTTCTGTTATTAACCCTTGCAAAAAAGTGAAATTTGGGGGGAAACACACACTTTTGTGAAAAATGTTTTTTTTTTTTTTTTTACATATGCAAAAGTTGTGAAACCGCTGTGGGGTATTAAGGCTCACTTTATTCCTTGTTACGTTCCTCAAGGGGTCTAGTTTCCAAAATGGTATGCCAGGTGTTTTTTTTTTTTTTTGCTGTTCTGGCACCATTGGGGCTTCCTAAATGCGACATGCCCCCCCCCCAACCAAAATTTGCTCTCAAAAAGTCAAATATGACTCCTTCTCTTCTGAGCATTGTAGTTCGCCCGTAGTGCACTTCAGGACAACTTATGGGGTACCTCCATACTCAGAAGAGATGGGGTTACAAATTTTGGGGGGTATTTTCTGCTATTAACCCTTGCAAAAATGTGAAATTTGAGGGGAAACACACATTTTAGTGAAATTTTTTTTAATTACATATGCAAAAGTCATGAAACACCTGTGGGGTATTAAGTCTCACTTAATTCCTTGTTATGTTCCTCAAGGGGTCTAGTTTCCAAAATGGTATGCCATGTGTTTTTTTTTTTTGTTTTTTGTTTTTTTTTGCTGTTCTGGCACCATATGGGCTTCCTAAATGCAACATGAAACCATTTCAGAAAAACGTACTCTCCAAAATCCCCTTGTCGCTCCTTTGCTTCTGAGCCCTCTACTGCACCCGCCGAACACTTTACATAGACATATGAGGTATGTGCTTACTCGAGAGAAATTGGGTTACGCATACAAGTATAAATTCTCTCCTTTTATTTTAAAAATTCAAAAATTGGGTCTACAAGAACATGCAAATGTAAAAAATGAAGATTGTGAATTTTCTCCTTCACTTTGCTGCTATTCCTGTGAAACACCTAAAGGGTTAAAACGGTGACTGAATGTCATTTTGAATACTTTGGGGGGGGTGCAGTTTTTATAATGGGGTCTTTTATGGGGTATTTCTAATATGAAGACCCTTCAAATCCACTTCAAACCTGAACTGGTCCCTGAAAAATAGTGAGTTTGAAAATTTTGTGAAAAATTTGAAAATTGCTGCTGAACTTTGAAGCCCTCTGATGTCTTCCAAAAGTAAAAACTTGTCAATTTTATGATGCAAACATAAAGTAGACATATTGTATATGTGAATAAAACAATTTATTTGGAATATCCATTTTCCTTACAAGCAGAGAGCTTCAAAGTTAGAAAAATGCTAAATTTTCAATTTTTTCATCAAATTTTGGGATTTTTCACCAAGAAAGGATGCAAGTTACCACAAAAATTTTCCACCATGTTAAAGTAGAATATGTCACAAAAAAAAACTATCTCGGAATCAGAATGATAACTAAAAGCATTCCAGAGTTATTAATGTTTAAAGTGACAGTGGTCAGATGTTCAAAAAACGCTCTGGTCCTTAAGAGGTTAAAAAGTACAACAAGTCCAACAAAAAAAAAAAATATGTGTCATAGTCAATAAAGAAATAATGGCTTTTGGGATTTGAGGGAGAATAAAAAACAAAAAACAAAAATTTAAATGAATACGGTTGTTTAGGGGTTAAAAAGATTTTTGTGCAAAAAAGATATACTGTAAATGTGGAAAAAATTATTTCTACATTGTTTTATTTTAAAGTTTGCCTTATTACCCAGCACATTTGGAAAACATATGTAAAAGTGTTTTTTTAGGTTATTTTAGAACATGCATTACTATCAAAACATGTTATCTTGCCAATCTACATTACTGTTATCTAGCATTATCCATTCATTACTTTACATATGTTCTACTGATTATGAGTAATATTATTATTTCCTTCCTCACCTCACATCCAATGTAAAAGTAACATTCCTGCCTGCTTGGCCAATTCTTGGTATCTGACCGCTTATTAAGATATATAAGCTGAGCTGTGATTGGTTACTATAGGCAAATCATTAATCTTTTTGCTCAAACAGATTGATAAATCTGGGCCATGATTGATAAATCTGGGCCATGATATATATATTATTTCTTGTAAATACACAATGATAAAATAGAACAGAAAGCATTAACTCATCCATAATAACACCTCTTAATGAAAAATGTGTAATTTCTTTGCATAGATAAATAGATAATTAATGGATATGAATTTCAACAGAAATGTGTTCTACATATCTGTTTTAGGAACTTAACCTAGATATAAAAATAAAAAAAATGTAGTACCATATTTCTCCCTTGTTCATGCAGCTTCTGAGATGTAGACAAAAAGTCAACAAAAATTTTAACCAGCTTTATGGGGTTAATAATTTTAACATTCTCTTCTTTTATATAAAGGCTTATTTAAATGTTTATCAGTTGTGAGATGTGGAGCAGCCCTGGAGATTCACTAGGGAGGACTGCTCATTGCCTATGCATGGGAGCGTTGTAGGAAGATTAAAATAACATTGAGTATATTCTGTAAATGAAGGAGAGAACTAAAAGAAGCCTCTAGAGTCCATTATAAATTTTAATAATACATCAAGGTAATGTAACTGAATAACCGATCTCTGAGGGAAGAATCACAACATTTGGCTAATATTACAATTTAAATTATGAAAACAAAAAGAGCTTTTAGTTAATCTTGTCTTTCTGCTTTTATTCTTCGGGCTCTTTTTTATTTTCCCTGAATCCAAAACACCATGTAAACAAATAAAAGTATGGGAGAAAATAAACAGTTTGGCATCTCAGTAGATTAATTAATGCGTTTCAGCCTTGGCACCGGTAGTCAAAAATTATGTGCATAAATAATATCACTAATTAAAAAGATGCAGATTAACATGCAAATAATGTTAATGAGGATCTGCAATTCCAGAGTGGATTCGCATAACATCAACAATTTAATGGGTTGGAAGGCTTGTGTTTGCATTACATTAATAAATTTCAAAGACCTTGCATAAAAAAAAAGTTCTGTTGGAGCCTCCGTCTCCCACTTGTGAGTTGTAAATTCTGTGGGCAGTAGCAGGCACTCATAGGCAGATGCCAAAGTCATTATCTCAAAGACTGTTGAGATGCTGCCATGAGCCAGTGTGGCCAGCTGTTGGGAACTGGGCAGTGGGCACTGCACTGTGCCAATTAATCACAATAGGTAGGCAGTTTCTATATCTATTTAAGCTGATAAATATTTTGTTCTTTTACAGCTAAACCATGAGGGAAATCATTTTAAACAGGCAAACTTGCCTAAACTTGCTATCCTTTGATGTGTCATGGAAATTTGTATGTATAATCAGAATTATAAGCTTCGATCCATCTCATAAATACAAATGTGTGTTTAAAAAAATACAAATATTTAAAGTAAAAAAAATATTAGAATATCTCAATCATTGAACCTAACATATTTGTATTGCTGGTAAAAGAACTAGGGAATCTTAAATATTCTCCTCCAGCAATAAATCGGTTCTATTCATTGCAAAGTTTAAACCTTTATTCACTCTACACAAACAATATCACCCATAAGTGAGTCCACCCATCACATTTTTGTAAATATTTTATTGTATCTCTTCATGTGACACAGCCCCCCTCAAAATAACTCAACACACAGCCATTCATGTATAAGCCTTGACAGCAAAAGTGAGCACATCTCTAAGTGGAAATGTCCAAATTGGGTCCAAGGCGTCACTATTTTGTGTGGCCACCATTATTTTCCACCACTTCTTGGACATGGAGTTCACCAGAGCTTCACAAGCTTCCACTGGAGTCCTCTTCCACTCCTCCATGACAATATAACAGAGCTGGTGGATACTGCCCTACGGCCCAGTCTCTGAAAGGAGGGGATCATGTTCTTCTTCAGTATGTCACAGTATATATTGGCATTCACAGTCCTCTCAATGAACTATAGCTTCTCAGTGCCAGCAGCACTCATGCACCCCCAGACCATGACACTTCCATCACCATGCTTGGCTGTAGGCAAGACACACTTGTCTTTGCACTCCTCACCTGGTTGAAACCATTTGAACCAAATAAGTTTATCTTAGTCTCATTGGACCACAGGACCTGGTTCCAACAATCCATGTCCTTAGTCTGTTTGTCTTCAGCAAACTGTTTGCAGGCTTTCTTGTGCTTCATATTTAGAAGAGGCTTCCTTCTGGGATGACAGTCATGCAGACCAATTTGATGCAGTGTGTGGAGTGGTCTGAGCACTGTCAGGCGGACTTCCCACCCCTTCAACCTCTGCAGCAATGCAGACATTTTTAAGTAATTTCTGCACATTGCTTGTTGAGGTGTTTGGGCGTATCAGAAAGTGGGTGTGGCTTTGGTATAATAGGGAGATCATTTATAAGTGCCAAAAATGCATCACTTCTTTGTGTACATTTTTGACATAAAATTAAGCTAACTAATACATTGTGTAAACTTAAAGGGAAGCTATCATCAGTTTCACCCACACTAATCTGTTGGCACAGCTGTGTAGTGCAGGTGACACTAATGATAACTTTACTTTCCTGTCCTTAGTCCCGTTGGAAGTTTTCCTCCTTCTTTAAGCAGCAAATTTGGTGTGTGGGTGGAACTTTTGAAGCACAGTGACGTCACCGATGCTGCTTCCCCAGGAATGCTCGCAGCCAGACCCAGCAAAGAAGCAGCAGCAGAGATGTCAGTGTGCTTCTGAAGCTCCACCCACGCACCAAGCCTGCTACCTGAACAAGTAGGATTAAGGGCCAACGGGACCATGGAATGGGAGTGGAAATTATCATTATCATCAGTGTCACCTGCACTACACATGATTATAGTGGAGAAAAAAAACTGACATGCAGGGTGTCATGATAACAGAATCAGCTAACAAGGCTCCTAACTCTGATGTTAACCAAGCCTAAAGATGTAAAAAGAATGAGACACTGTAAAAATTCTGGTACATTCTTAGACTGTCTAGTTTATGTTTACACTGTCTAAGAATTACACAGGTTTTGATTATATGCCCCACTATTAGTTGCATTAACATTTAAAGGAGTGGTCCAGTGTATAACAACGTATCCCCGATCCTAAGTTAAGTTTCAGATCGCGGGGGGGGGGGAGGAGTCGGACCGCTGAGGCCCCCTGTGACCTCCCATACGGGGCTCGGCTCGCTGGCCGGAGAGCACATGCCCCCTCAACACAGCACTATGGCAGAGCCGGAGATTGCCGAAGTCAGCGCTCTGGCTCTGCCATAATGTTGTATTGAGGGGGCGTGTCAGCCGCTGCTTTGTGTGGTGGTTTGCACACGCTCTCTGGCTATCGAGCCAGGGCCCCATACGGAAGATTGCGGGGACCCCAGAGGTCGGACTCACCGTGATCTGAAACTATCCTTGGGATAAGGGATAAGTTGTTCTACACTGGACTACTTCTTTAACTTAAGTGTTCATAAAATTTATAAAAATAAATGGCTATCATGTAAGAAAAAAACAGCATCACTTATATGAGCAAACCATAATAAGAGGAAAGGTTTAAAAAACAAACAAGCAAACAAAAAACAACAACAAAACCATAACAGAACACTAACGTTTAAGCTGACATATATTTTGTGTTTTTTTATGCAAACAAAGAAAGATTATGTTAGTTTGCAAAACATGTGTGTGTATATATATATATATATATATATATATATATATATATATAGTTTTATTTTGCGTCAGATAAAGTCATTAAAGAATGATGGACATGTGAAAATTTGGACAGGCAACATGAACAGTGCCATGTAGTGCAGATGTCCCAGGATGACCTCAGCTTAGCTCTAAAGGAATAACCCTCTTGAGACAAATTACAAGGAAAATCACAAGTAGAAAATCCAGCTATAACAGGCACCTTATTCCCCATGATGTTTTCCATGCCAAGACACAGAATAGAAGCCCACCAGTCATACATACATTTTTTTTTATCCTAGCTAGTACACTGTCATTCCACTTAAGTAACCACATATTTGGTGTGCTTAGCTTTTAAACAGAAAATATAGTTTTATAATTTTGCAGTGATAACATTAAACCCCAACCCTTGTAGAAGAAAAGCATAATTCAGAATACTATTGATGATAATTTTGATTGCTCTGGGTCTCAGTGCCAAGACCCCCACTTATCGCTAGATAGAGCCGGGTGAAGTATGTGGCAGTGTGCTTCACTGCCTAGTTCAGCACTGATTGCAGGAGACAAGTTCCATTCTAGTCTAGGGAGTACATCATCTGCAAGGTGGTGGATTGAGCACCAAGCCATATATAGCAACCGTCTATATCTGAGACCCCTTTAGATCAAAACTTCTCACGTCTAAACGTTTCTTTTTTAACCACAGTAATTCTATAACCCCTTAAGAACTCTGTCAGCAGCATAACCTGCACAGGCTTTTAGTGCGGGTGATGCTGATGACGGCATCCAGATTCGCCCAGTCCATTTGCATTTATAAAACTTTTAACATTTTTTGGGAAATATTATGTGACTAAGTTTATTTTTTACGTTTACGCCGTTCACCATGCGGGATCATTAACAATATATTTTGATAGTTCAGATATTGTTACATACTGCGCTCCGGTGGTTAGCACCGGCAGTGAGCGCAGTAGCCCCGCGTCCCCGGTCACCGTCGGGGCCGGGATTCACATTGCGGGATGCACCCGCATGCGAATCCTGGCCCGTCACTTACCTACGTCCACTCCTGCTGCTGCTTTGTCTTAGCCTCGGCGCGTGCGTCCCCGTCCCTTAGGGCACGTGTGCGCCGGAGCTTTGAAATTTAAAGGGCCAGTGCGCCCATAATTAGTACTGTAAGTGCACCTGAGCACTACATTATAAATCCCTGCACCCCCCACACATCCCTGCCAGATCTTCAGAGCTCATTGCCTAAGAGAAAACATTCCAATTGCCTGTTTTGCCTACCCGTGTTACCAGACTTCCTTGCTACGTTTTTTGACTACGAACCTTTGCCATCTGCCTTGACCTTCTGCTACATTAACTACGACTCTGTCTCATCCTCCTGTAACTCACCTTGCCCAGTACCTGTGTGGTCGAGCCGTATCAGGGGTAGCGACCTGGGTGCCACCTGCCGTAGCAAATCCATCCTGCCTTGCGGCGGGCTCTGGTGAAGACCAGCGGCACCTTAGACTCCGCTCCTGGATTCGGTCCGAGTCATCAGCCACACAGGTAGAGGATCCACTACCTGCTCCGTGACATCCGCATCCAGGTACATGACAGATATTTATGCATGCGGTGATACCAAATATGTTTATTATTTTGTTTTTGTTTTTACACTTTTTAGGAAAAAGGGACATTTAACATTTTTATTGGGGGAGGGGAAACTTTTTTTTTTTTACACTAGTTATGTTCCCATAGGGGACTACATATAGCAATCGCTTGATTGCTAATACTGTTCAGTGCTATGAATAGGGCATAGCACTGATCAGTGTTATCTGTGATCTTCTGCTCTGGTCTACTAGATCTCAGACCAGAGCAGAAAACCCCAGGAGACAGACAGAGGCAGGTGAGGGGACCGCGGCACCCATTTCTCTTACGCACTGCCGCAGATGCCATGCTCTGTATTGATCACGGCATCTGAGGGGTTAATGGCGGACATAAGCATGATCACTCATGTCTGCCATTATCGGTGGATCCCTGGCTGCTGATAGCAGCCGGGACATGCCGTACATTGTGCGAGCAACGCCCCCTCCCCCCCAGGTGCTCACGCGGTCATGTACAGGACATAAATGTACGTCCTGGTGCAGTAAGTAGCACCGCACCAGGATGCACATTTACGTCCTGCGTCGTTAAGGGGTTAAGATGTATAAATACAATAACATTTTTCATTGTGCAGTTGTGTAATCCAAATAAAACCCAATTGATTATAAATTAAAGATTGCGATCAATACCATCAAATAAGGGGAGATAAATAAACAAAGTCTACCCTGGATTCCTAACAGTGTTTCTATAAACAAACCTACACATTCAACACTACGGAAATTGTAAACATTTTCAGTTTTTTTTCATGTTTTTTGTTGTGGTGAAGAGTCATTAGCACATGTGAATTTACCCAAGTCTTGTGCTATACTTTTTTTTATTTTCAAGTGTAACCTTTGCCTCTAAATATAGTACCTCTTTTCTTTGAATTGGTCATTGAAGATGAATGAGATGTAGATTTTCTGGATCCTTGGCGATTTGCTGGATATTGGATTTGATTTTTAATGAGCAATTGTCGAAAATGCATGATAGGTCCATAATGTCTACATAGAAGTCAACAGCATTAAAAATATAGATCCATACTTTGGAAGCTATAGATGTAATTCTGATACATAAAAAGTAAAATCTGTTACATTAAAATGACATCTTGTGTTTAATATCATTGTTGGTTTAAAATAAAAATACAGTTGTAAAACACCTCTATAAGTAGACTTAACTAGAGTGGTTCTCATCAGCAAACATAACAAAAATATTTCATTGGTTAAGTGGTTGTTCATAAGAAAATATGACTTAAAACATGAAGTATAAAATATTACATATGGACAGAGGTCAAAAGGCAGTGAAAGATTTATAAATGTTCATATTTTAACATGCACAAGTGGTTAATTACTGTAAAAGAAAAGAACCATAAATTTCTAAATGTTTTCATGAAGCAGAAATGTAACTCTGAAGTGGAAATTCTATACAATGCATTTGGAATCTAAAGTTCTTAGGTTTTAGGTACATGATAAAAATAGAAGATATACAATTTGTTGATGGAATTTTAGCAAATATGAATTCTAATTCCCCTAAAAAGCTTTTTCAATGAATTGAATTCTACAATTAGTTTAATACATTGTTATTAGTCAAATGGTGACATGTTATACTGTGACTCATGGGTGATTTCATATAGAAAACTTCAAATTGTGGCAGAAGATTTGTCATAAAGACTAGAGATAAGCAAACAGGACCTGTAGAACCTGAGTTTGGTCAGAACTTTGCTAAAAGTTCATTTCTGCTAGAACTCAAACTATTGGCAGTTCAATGTGGCAGAACCTGCTAAAATAACATCAGCCACATGGCAGAAAGGGGAAGGAGAAAGGATAACGTGACCTTTGGGAATCCTATAATGCCTTTTAAACAGCTGTGCCAGCCAATCAGGATAAAGTATAAATGTGATGTCAATGCCACTAAAAAGCCTATGCACATAGTTTTAGCAACCTTTTTAGAGATATGAGGTGTTAGGTAAGTTCTCTGTGAAGGACATTAAGTAGGGAACAACACACATACAAGTAGAACTACATATGTACAAAAATTGTAGTACAGTGGCAGACAGCTTTCTGTATATATTATGTCAGTGTTAAATCTGTTTTAATAGGAGTTAAGTGTGGCAGTTTTTTTTATTTTTTTTGTCTTACATTAATTGTGAAAAACTGGTGAATAGAGGGTTTTGTGTCAATTTTGTGCCCTCTCTAGGATGCCAATCCGGTTACACTGTCAATGAGACTCATTTTTTAAAGCTTGTAAAAAGCCACTACCTCTTCACTTTCAAGACACAAAACCTGTTGCTACTCCAAAAAATCCATTGCTTCTTCGGATACCTTTGTGAACAAATAGACATATACATGTATCTGCCTCCAAAAAAGGGATAATGTTTAATGTTTTTATTTAATCTGTTAGTAAACACTGGGTACAACCCATTTAGCCATAGCCATACAGGTTGCCAGGACTTTGAGATTAATTTTGCCTTAAAAACAGGTCAGAAGATACACTCCTATGTGACCTAACAGTGTTATATAAGGCTTTTAGAGCTCTTAGACAGTGTTATACACACATTATTGGCCTATTGGTGATGTACAGGCTCAGACAGAACTAGGTTGGTCAGAACCAGAACTTTTTACCAGAGTTGGTAAACCAGCAGAACCAAACTTTTGAAGCGCTCACTCTAATAAAGACATTCCTCCTGAGAAGTAATGTTTTTTTATGTTTATTAAAGAGCACTATGCAGTGATGCTCAGAGGCCATGTAACTCCATAATACAGAACGATAAGGAGCTGCCAAACTTTGTTATGTAAAGAAGCTTTAAATTACAAATTGAGATGAGGGAAATGGTGTTCACTGAGCAGAAGGCATAAACTGCAAGACTCCTGCTTAGTATTTAGCTTCCATGGCACTTTAAAATAGGACACCATGGAAACTTCAGAGAGGAGCAGGGATTATTGACAGGAGTCTAGGTTTTTTCACAGTTAGATATGATGCCTATGCATCACTGCTTACTATTCTTGGGCACAGGGAGGTAAGTAGTGACAATGTTTTGCTGTCAAATTTGAAACAAATTTGATGGTTGATCTGAGTGATATCTCACAAAATGAATTGTGAGTTTTGTTTATCTTTAGTTATACATGTTCTTTAAAGGTACTGGTTCTCTATATAGAAATCCAGCTGATAAAAAAGAGTCAAGGGAACGCTCCTTGTGAATAAACATACAGATTAGCTCTCCTCCCAACGTTGCCATCCTAAGACCAAGCTCTAGGACTACTTTGTCTTTCTTGTGTACTTGTGTCCAAAACTGTTGACAATATTCCATGCATGGTCTGATTTGTACTGTGGTAGAATTATACTTCTGTCATATGCATCTGTGTCCCTTTTGATATATCCTATGCTGTTATTTGACTTGACAGAAGCTGCATGACACTGTTTTACACAGTTAAAGGGGTACTCCGGTAGAAAACTATTTATTTTAAATCAACTGGTGCCAGAAAGTTCTACAGATTTATAAATTACTTCTATTAAAACATTTTAGTCCTTCCAGTACTTAGATGCTGTATACTACAGAGGAAGTTCTTTTCTTTTTGAATTTATTTTCAGTCTTTCCACAGTGCTCTACTGACACTTCTGTCTATGTCAGGAACTGTCCAGAGCAGGAGAGGTTTGCTATGGGGACTTGCTTGTACTCTGGACAGTTCCTGTCATGGACAGAGGTGTCAGCAGAGAGCAGTGTGGTGGACAGACAGAAAATAAATTTAAAAAGAAAATAACTTTTTCTGTAGTAAAGAACAGCTGATAAGTACTGGAAGGATTAAGATTGTTACTAGAAGTAATTGTCACGATGCCGGCTGGCAGGAGGTGGATCCTCTGTGCCAGAGAGGGATTGGCGTGGACCGTGCTAGTGGACCGGTTCTAAGTCACTACTGGTGTTCACCAGAGCCCGCCGCAAAGCGGGATGGTCTTGCTGCGGCGGTAGTGACCAGGTCGTATCCACTAGCAACGGCTCAACCTCTCTGACTGCTGAAGGTCGGCGCGGTACAAGGGAGTAGACAGAAGCAAGGTCGGACGTAGCAGAAGGTCGGGGCAGGCAGCAAGGATCGTAGTCAGGGGCAACGGCAGGAGGTCTGGAACACAGGCTAGGAACACACAAGGAAACGCTTTCACTGGCACAATGGCAACAAGATCCGGCGAGGGAGTGCACAGGTGAACACACTGATTAGAACCACTGCGCCAATCAGCGGCGCAGTGGCCTTTTAAATCGCAGAGACCCGGCGCGCGCGCGCCCTAGGGAGCGGGGCCGCGCGCGCCGGGACAGGACCGACGGAGAGCGAGTCAGGTACGGGAGCCGGGGTGCGCATCGCAAGCGGGCGCCACCCGCATCGCGAATCGCATCCCGGCTGGAGGCGGTATCGCAGCGCACCCGGTCAGTGGATCTGACCGGGGCGCTGCGGGAGCGAGAGTGTAGCGAGCGCTCCGGGGAGGAGCGGGGACCCGGAGCGCTCGGCGTAACAGTACCCCCCCCCTTGGGTCTCCCCCTCTTCTTGGAGCCTGAGAACCTGAGGACCAGACTTTTATCTAGGATATTGTCCTCAGGTTCCCAGGATCTCTCTTCAGGACCACAGCCCTCCCAGTCAACCAAAAAGAAGGTTTTTCCTCTGACCTTTTTGGAGGCCAGTATCTCCTTTACAGGAAAGATGTCTGAAGAACCGGAGACAGGAGTGGGAGAGATAAGTTTAGGAGAGAAACGGTTGATGATGAGTGGTTTAAGAAGAGAAACGTGAAAGGCATTAGGAATACGAAGAGAAGGAGGGAGAAGAAGTTTATAAGAGACAGGATTAATCTGGCACAAAATTTTGAAAGGACCAAGATAGCGTGGTCCCAATTTGTAGCTGGGAACACGGAAGCGGACATATTTAGCGGAGAGCCATACCTTGTCTCCGGGAGAAAAAATGGGGGGAGCTCTTCTTTTCTTATCAGCAAACTTCTTCATGCGTGATGAAGCCTGTAAGAGAGAATTTTGGGTCTCTTTCCATATGGTGGAAAGATCACGAGTTATTTCATCCACAGCGGGCAAACCAGAGGGCAAGGGAGTAGGGAGGGGGGGAAGAGGGTGACGGCCGTACACCACGAAAAATGGGGATTTGGAAGAAGATTATAAGCACCTCTTAAGTCCAGTTTGGTAAAGATGTGGGCACCTTGGAGGCGATCAAAGAGTTCAGAGATAAGAGGTAGAGGGTAGCGGTTCTTTACCGTGATTTTGTTAAGACCGCGGTAGTCAATGCAAGGACGTAGGGAGCCATCTTTTTTGGACACAAAGAAAAATCCGGCTCCGGCAGGAGAGGAGGATTTGCGGATAAACCCCTTTTTTAAATTTTCCTGGATGTACTCAGACATAGCAAGAGTCTCTGGGGCGGACAGAGGATAAATTCTGCCCCGGGGTGGAGTAGTGCCCGGGAGGAGGTCAATAGGACAGTCATAAGGCCTGTGAGGAGGAAGAGTCTCAGCTTGTTTTTTGCAAAACACATCAGCAAAGTCCATATAGGCCTTAGGGAGACCGGTTACAGGGGGAACCACAGGGTCACGGCAGGGAGTACTGGTAACCGGTTTAAGGCAGTCCTTGAAAAAAGAGGTACCCCAACTCTTGATCTCCCCTGTGGACCAATCCAGGGTTGGGGAATGGTGTTGAAGCCAGGGTAGTCCAAGGAGAATTTCGGAAGTGCAATTGGAGAGGACCAAAAACTCAATTTTTTCGTGATGAGGTCCGATGCACATTAGGAGGGGTTCCGTGCGGTAACGCACGGCACAGTCCAATCTTTCATTGTTAACGCAATTGATATAGAGAGGTCTGGCGAGACTGGTCACTGGGATGTTGAACCTGTTGATGAGAGAGGCCAAAATAAAGTTTCCTGCAGATCCGGAATCCAAGAAGGCCTTAGTGGAGAAGGAGAAGGTAGAGGCAGATATCCGCACAGGCACAGTAAGATGTGGAGAAGCAGAGTTGACATCAAGGACTGTTTCACCTTTGTGCGGAGTCAGCGTACGTCTTTCCAGGCGGGGAGGACGGATAGGACAATCCCTCAGGAAGTGTTCGGTACCGGCACAGTACAGGCAGAGATTCTCCATGCGGCGGCGTGTCCTCTCTTGAGGTGTCAGGCGAGACCGGTCAACTTGCATAGCCTCCACGGCGGGAGGCACAGGAACGGATTGCAGAGGACCAGAGGAGAGAGGAGTCGGGGAGAAAAAACGCCTCGTGCGAACAAAGTCCATATCCTGGCGGAGCTCCTGACGCCTTTCGGAAAAACGCATGTCAATGCGAGTGGCTAGATGAATGAGTTCATGTAGGTTAGCAGGAATTTCTCGTGCGGCCAGAACATCTTTAATATTGCTGGATAGGCCTTTTTTAAAGGTCGCGCAGAGGGCCTCATTATTCCAGGAAAGTTCTGAAGCAAGAGTACGGAATTGCACGGCGTACTCGCCAACGGAAGAATTACACTGGACCAGGTTCAGCAGGGCAATCTCAGCAGAAGAGGCTCGGGCAGGTTCCTCAAAGACACTTCGAATTTCCGAGAAGAAGGAGTGTACAGAGGCAGTGACGGGGTCATTGCGGTCCCAGAGCGGTGTGGCCCATGACAGAGCTTTTCCAGACAGAAGGCTGACTACGAAAGCCACCTTAGACCTTTCAGTAGGAAACTGGTCCGACATCATCTCCAAGTGCAGGGAACATTGTGAAAGAAAGCCACGGCAAAACTTAGAGTCCCCATCAAATTTATCCGGCAAGGATAGTCGTAGGCCTGAGGCGGCCACTCGCTGCGGAGGAGGTGCAGGAGCTGGCGGAGGAGATGATTGCTGAAGCTGTGGTAGTAGCTGCTGTAGCATCACGGTCAGTTGAGACAGCTGGTGGCCTTGTTGCGCTATCTGTTGTGACTGCTGGGCGACCACCGTGGTGAGGTCGGCGACAACTGGCAGAGGAACTTCAGCGGGATCCATGGCCGGATCTACTGTCACGATGCCGGCTGGCAGGAGGTGGATCCTCTGTGCCAGAGAGGGATTGGCGTGGACCGTGCTAGTGGACCGGTTCTAAGTCACTACTGGTGTTCACCAGAGCCCGCCGCAAAGCGGGATGGTCTTGCTGCGGCGGTAGTGACCAGGTCGTATCCACTAGCAACGGCTCAACCTCTCTGACTGCTGAAGATAGGCGCGGTACAAGGGAGTAGACAGAAGCAAGGTCGGACGTAGCAGAAGGTCGGGGCAGGCAGCAAGGATCGTAGTCAGGGGCAACGGCAGGAGGTCTGGAACACAGGCTAGGAACACACAAGGAAACGCTTTCACTGGCACAATGGCAACAAGATCCGGCGAGGGAGTGCACAGGTGAACACACTGATTAGAACCACTGCGCCAATCAGCGGCGCAGTGGCCCTTTAAATCGCAGAGACCCGGCGCGCGCGCGCCCTAGGGAGCGGGGCCGCGCGCGCCGGGACAGGACCGACGGAGAGCGAGTCAGGTACGGGAGCCGGGGTGCGCATCGCGAGCGGGCGCCACCCGCATCGCGAATCGCATCCCGGCTGGAGGCGGTATCGCAGCGCACCCGGTCAGTGGATCTGACCGGGGCGCTGCGGGAGCGAGAGTGTAGCGAGCGCTCCGGGGAGGAGCGGGGACCCGGAGCGCTCGGCGTAACAGTAATTTACAAATCTGTTTAACTGTTTTCCATCAGAGTACCCCTTCAAATGTCCTAGAAACTGTTTGGAAGAACAGATGTTTGCATTTACTGGGGAAACACTGTTCCATCTTTTCTCTCAATGCCTATAGTCTGAAAATGCCTTTAATGTGATGACATGCCTTGTTATGAACTGGAAGAGTTTGTATGAAGAATGTGAACTGTAGATAATTTAAAGAGTTTTCAAAAGGATAGGCCATTATTTGCTGATCTATGGGGTGCTGACACCAAACACAGCCAAGATTTGCTGTTTGGCTTCCCCCAAAATACAGTGAATGGGGCCTGAAGTTGTAGACTGTTCATTGCATAGAGGTGGTGTTGGGTAACTGGACTTTATGGTTGTTGAGCTGCAGATAACAGGCACCACTACTGTACAATGGATAATGCAGAGCTTGCAGCCCAATCACTTTCAAGTGTAGAGTGCTGAACAGCTGAGCGGCATGGTTGTAGGCTGTTGGCACCCCACCAATAAGCAATTGGTATTTACTCTGTGGATAGTTTATCAATCATATAGTCCCGAAAAATCTCTTTAAATTTTCTTTTACAAATTCTACCTTCGTCTGTAACTTAGTTTGGAATTGAATATACTTTTGTGAACTAAGCTCCATTTTAAAAACGATAACTGTGGGGTTTAACCTATTTTCTATAACCAATGTCAGAATGCTGCTAAGGCAAAAACAAATCACAGAATGCATCAAAAGGGGCAAATATTCACACAACAAAGACACAGTTTTACCTCTGTACTACCACGTAGAGAAGGCAGATGTGATTAGGCATGATTGAAAGGCTGACCACGGCCCAACATCACCATTCTTCTTCCTGAAGTCTTGCGTTAGCCCATAAGCCACGTCATGAACAGGAATATCGCTGCTTTGGGGCCTGCAGAAGACTTCAGTGACAAGAGTGCTGACATCGGCCATACCTGGGCTGTCAATAACGCCTGAGTAGGTGTTATTACAGCATGGGGTGCGGTGACTACTTCTGATGCATTTTCTATTGTAGGATAAGTTGAACGTTTTAACTGCACCTTTTTTTTAACCATACATTGTGCTGAAACAAAATTAAAAAACCTTTGTTGTGGGGTAGAATTTATGCTGTAGTTTTACTAGTTAAAAAAAACAATGTTTTACTTTCTACAGAGCTTTGTAAGGGTTCTTACAAGGTAAACTAGTTTTTTCTGGTATCATTTTGGGGTGCAATACATTTTTTGATCACTTTTTAATCCATCATATTTTGGGAGGCAATGTGAGAAAAAACAAAAATTTTGTCTTTGAGTATTAGTTGTCATGGGCTTTGGAAAATATAATTAAAAAAATCAACAACTCTTACAAATAGAAAATAACTGTAGAAATAATTGGCGCAACGATAAGTGGAGCCCACTACACTGAGTGTTAATAGCAACTCTTACCGTCATATTGTACAAGTGGCTCTTCAAAACCTTTACTGGAGTGCTCAACTCTTAAGAATGTTGCAAGATGCTAATATCTAATGTGAAGAAAGCAGGGCCTTCTTTAACGATGGGCAAATGGGGAAGCTGCCCTGGGCCCTGTCATTCGTGGAGGCCCAAAGCAGCTAGCCCTTTAGCCCCACGCTTAAGCAGGTAGCCGCCATTGCTGGTCCAAGCAGGCCCGGCCCTGACGCTGTTCTGCGGCTCACTGTTCTAAAGCGGCGCTGCTGCCTTTAAAACGGTAAGCCTGCGGAAGCGACTGAAAGGAGACGTCACGCAAGTGACGTTCCTCCCCAGACCAGCGCAGGAGCACGTCAGCGACGTCACACATCAGTCCCGGCCGCTGCAGATAAGAAAAAACCATGGACGGTCAGGTGAGTGTGTCTGTAAGTGTATCTGTCTGTACAGGCAAGTGGAATTTGTATCGCCTGAAGCCCGGGACACGCAGTTCTGGATGCCGGGCAGGGGATTTCTTCAGGCATTTAGCCCTGCTTTGGCAAGCAGCGCTAAATGCCAGAAGAAATTCACATTTGACGGGTCAACCAGTCTTTTCCCATCAGTAAACTGCTAGTAAGTAACTGCTACTTACATCTGCCTGTGGGGACTTCCTGGTGGAGGTGTGCGCGATGAGTGACGTCATCGCCATCGCCGGGATGCTGACATCCTGCGCGGTGCGTGCGATGATAACACTTGTAGCATGCACTTCCGCCAGGAAGTCCACGCAGGCAGATGTAAGTAGCAGTTACTTACTACATAAGGGAGGACCTGCCTACCACCAGGGGCTAATCTTGTCTAATTAGGTCGCAGTGATTCCCAACCAGGGTGCCTCCAGGTGTTGCAAAACTACAATTCCCAGCATGCCTGGACAGCCAAAGGCTGTAGTTTTGCAACATCTTGAGGCACCCAGGTTGGGAAACACTGACTTAGGGGGTATAATTGTTTAAATGAGAGCCCTACCTGATGGGGGTCATATCCATCTGGGGGCCTGTCTACCTACTGGGAAGCCCTACCTGATCGTCAGGTAGGGCACCCTAGTAGGTAGATCGGCCCCCAAATAGATATGACCCCCATCAGTAATGAGGTCATATCTCACTCGGGCCTGTCTACCTACTGGGGAGCCCTACATGATGGGAGTCATATCTATGAGGGCCCTGTCCACCTACTGGGGACCCCTACCTGGTTGGATCACACCTATGAGGGGCCTGTCTACCTACTGGGGAGCCCTACCTGATGGGGGTCATATCTATTGGGGGCCTGTGTACCTACTGGAGAGCCCTACCTGATGGGGTCATATCTATCTGGGGGCCTGTGTACCTACTGGGGAGCCCTACCTGATGGGGGTCATATCTATCTGGGGGTCTGACTACCTACTGGGAAGCGCTACCTGATGGGGGTCATATCTATCTGGGGGCCCCTCTTCATATGGGGGAGCTCTACCTAATGGGTGACATATCTATCTGGGGCTCTGTCTGTCTACTGGGGGAGCCCACACTTCCTACCAACTGGGGGGACATTTCTATATGGGGCATTATTTACATACTGGGGAAGCCCTACCTGCCTACCTACCTGAGGAGATGTACCGACCTGATAAAGGGACATACCTTTCAAAAGGTGACTACCTACTTAATGGGATGGACTTACTTATCAGGGATCCTATCCACCTAATGGGGTGACATACTGGTCTGCCTATTAAGTTTCTATTGATAAAAAAACCTTATATACATACTATTTGGGTTGAAATTATTTTATGTACCAGGACAAGTGGATTGTCATGAGGGACAAGAAGATTGTGCTCCATTTTAGTCCCTTGGACAAGCAGTTTTTTTTTTTTTATACATTTCCACACCCCTGCTGCAGTGTGTGTCTGTAAGTGTATGTCTGTTAGTGTGTGTCCGTCAGTTAGGCGGGGGGGGGGGGGGTTAGTGTGCTGTCTAACCTTATGTGGTGAAACTATGCTGTCTACCTAATGTGGGGTACTATGCTGCCTGACTAATGTTGGGAAACTATGCTGCCTACCTCATGTGGGGGAACTATGCTGTCTATCTAATGTGGGGTAACTATGCTGTCTACCTAATGTGAGGAAACTATGATGTATACCTAAAGTGGGGGAACACTGCTGTCTACCTAATGTAGGGGAATTATGCTGTCTACCTAATGTGGGGGAACTGTGCTGTCTACCTAATGTGCGGAAACTATGCCGTCTACCTAATGTGGGGAGAATATGCTGTCTACCTAATGTGCGGGAACTATGCTGTCTAAGTCTAAGATCTGTGTGTTTGTTTTTTTGTCGGGGGAGGTGGGGATGAAATATCGAGAGGCGTGCAATTGTGGGGGGTGGGGGGGGGTAAAAATTGCTTGCCCAGGGTCCAATCAAAATTGAAGACGGCCCTGGAAGAAAGAAAAGCGAGTGGCACTCATCAGGTTTGGATGCAGAGATTCTATCTTTGCATACACATCGGCTATCACCCCATTGCTGAAGCTACCTGTGTCCACACTCCTCTGCTTTTAATGTTTTGTATACCACATCTACAATGAAGATTAAATTTATGCAAAATAACCTGGTGAGTGCTACTCGTTTGTCTTTCTATAATATTTTTCTCAAGTGTCTGTAACAAAAAGAAAATCATAAAACATAGTAACATAGTTCTTAGGGTTCAAAAATGACTTATGTCCATAAAGTTCAACTTATATCCCTATTGTGCCCCCATTGTGTTAATCCAGAGAAAAGTAAAAAAAATAAAATTAGGTTGATGCCTATTGTTCCATACAAGAGGGAAAAATGTCTTCCCGACTCCAAATATGTCAATCAGAATACATTCCTGGATAACATTTTTTTTTTACTAGAAATCTAGTATCTATAATCTCTATGTTATTACTCTCCAGAAATGCATCCATGACCACTTCCTCTGGCAGAGAGTTCTATAGTCTAATTGCTCTAACAATAAAGAATCCCCAATATGTGCTGGTGTAGAAACCTTCTTTCCTCTAGACGTAGAGGATGCCCCCTTGTTATAGATATAATATTAATTGATTCCAGGATGACCATTGTATGTTAAGACCATAACTCTATGGAAACCTGGTGATTGGTTCTGAAGCCACCAAAATGTCATCCAAAAATAGAAAAAAAGTGATTAAGAAGAATAAGTAGATAACTAATACAGATAAAGCAAGCCCTTACATATAAAAGAAAGGGCTGTTGGGGGCTGTACTCACTGTCTATGTAGAGGAAAGGAGTTTCTTCAGGGTCCTGTACAGTACACACAATGTCCTAAAAAAGTAAAATGGAGCAGCCTTTACCTGGTGTCCACAGGACCAGCTAACCCTGGCAAAGGTAAAGAGTAGTACAGAACATTTAGTACCACACTGGGCTGTAGGGAGGCGCTACCAGACAGCCATTGAGTGCATGCACTTCAATAATGCAGGTGTTTTACCAGTGAATTCCCATTCTGATTGGTCAGTTCTTCAAGCCATCAACACGTTTCACAGATCTGGACTATCAGTAGCATTGTATGTTGAGTCTGGTTTCAAGTTACAATGGTCCAGAAAAGACCATTGTATATTGAAACTATTGTATTGTAAATTGATGGATCACTGTGCTGTACACAGTATTCTGCATGTGGTCTGACTAGTGATTTGTACAGTGGTAGAATTATTTAGAAATATATATTACTTTTTTGTGGACATCTATGCCCCTTTTGATGCACCCCTTGATTTTATTTACCTTGACAGCAGCTGCCCGACAATGGTTGCTACTGTTAAATTCCCTGTTGACTGAAACTCCTAAGTCCTTTTCCATGTCAGTCCTCCCCAGTGTGGTTCCATTTAGAAAACATATTTCCAGCCTGAATTTTTCCTCCTTATGTGAATAACCTTACATCTATCAGTGTTAAACCTCATCTGGCACTTCTCAACCCAAGCATCCAACCTTTCCAGATCGACTTGTAACTGTGCACTCTCCTCTATTGTATTATCTAATTTACAGTGCTTAGTATCCTCTGCAAGAATTTAGACTTTATTATATAATCCCTCTACAAGGTCATTAATAAATATTAAAAAGAATAGGACCCAAAACTGTAACATTTATTCAATCGGAATATATATAATTAATAACCATCCTCTGTTTCCTATCGCTGTACAATTTACTTGTACAATTTACCAATCACAGTGTCTCAGCTGACCGGAAAATCGCAGGGCAGGGATCGGGGGGTGAAAGTTCAGATCCCCCACTATGCCCGCCCGTGGAAGTCCGGGCAGAACAGGGGAAGATGGCGGCAATGGTGTGCGGAGGGGGTAACCGGAGGCAGTTACCTGATGACACGCGGGGACCTGCTGCAGAAAGGAGGCGCAAGCAAGTAGAGGCAGTGACGTCGATGTCAGAAGCAGCAGTGAAGATCGCTGTAAAGTGATCTTCACTGCTGCTTCTAGGAGTTTCAAAGCTACAACTCCCAGCCTTTGGCTGTCTGGGCATGCTGGGAGTTGTAGTTTTGCAACATCTGGAGGGCCACAGTTTGGAGACCACTGTGCAGTGGTCTCCAAACTGTGCTCTCCCAGATGTTGCAAAACTACAACTCTCAGCAAGCCCAGACAGTCCAGGCATGGTGGGAGTTGTAGTCCTGTAACATCTGGCCCTTCAGATGTTGCAGAACTATAACTCCCAGCATGCCTGGACAGTCTCGGCTTGCTGGGAGTTGTAGTTTTGTAACATCTGGAAGAGCACAGTTTGGAGACCACTGCACAGTGGTCACAAAACTGTGGCCCTAACTCAGTGTATCTCAACCCGTGTGCCTCCAGCTGTTGCAAAACTATAACTCTCAGCATGCACTGACAGACCATTCATGCTTGGAGTTGTAGTTTTGCAACAGCTGGAGGCACACGAGTTGGGAAACACTGAGTTAAGTAACAGACTCTGTGCTTTGCAACCAGTGTGCCTCCAGCTGTTGCATATCTACCACCCCCAGCCTGCACGGACAGTCAAAGGGCATGCTGGAAGTTGTAGTTTTGCAACAGCTGGAGGTTTTGCCCCCCCATGTGACTGTACAGGATACATTTGCACGGGTGGGGGTTTACAGTGAGTTTCTCCCTGCAAGTTTGAGATGCAGCAAATTAACCTCTGCAGCTCAAACTCCCAGTGGGAAACTTGCTGTGAACCCCCGCCCGTGTGCATGTACCCTAAAAACACTAAACTACACTACACTACACAAAATAAAAAGTAAAACACTACATATACACATACCCCTATACAGTTACACCCCCCTTCCCCTCACAAAAATGAAAAATGTATGGTACGGCACGGTTTCCAAAACTGAGCCTCCAGCTGTTGCAAAACAACAACTCCCAGTTTTGCCAGACAGCCATTGACTGTCCAAGCATGCTGGGAGTTTTGCAAAAGCTGGAGGCACCCTGTTTGGGAAACACTGCTGTAGGGTAATTTTGATAGCGAAGGCAAGTCTAATTCTTGCATCAAGGTCCGTTCCATGCAAATCCCTAATTTAGGCCTCAAATGTGCATCACTTCAGAGCCCTGTCGTATTTCAAGACTACAGTTTAGGGCAGGGGTCTCAAACTCCTTGTCCATGGGCCATTTGCTGCAGCAGGCAGATATAAGTACTGTAGCTGTGAAACTTAACTTAACTTGCCTAATTACTTGCCTAATAAGGGAGGACCTGCTTATCACCAGGGGCTAACCTATCTTCTTAGGGGGCATAATTGTTTAACCCCTTAAGGACGCAGGACGTAAATGTACGTCCTGGTGCGGTGGTACTTAACGCACCAGGACGTACATTTACGTCCTTTGCATAACAGCGGGCATCGGAGCGATGCCCGTGTCATGCGCGGCTGATCCCTGCTGCTGATCGCAGTCAAGGACCCGCTGGCAGTGGCCGACGCCCGAGATCTCGCAGGAGTCCGCCATTAACCCCTCAGGTGCTGGGATCAAGACAGATCCCGGCATCTGCGGCAGTGCGCGATTTAAATGAACGATCGGATCGCCCGCAGCACTGCTGCGGGGATCCGATCTTTCAGAACGCCGCACGGAGGTCCCCTCACCTTCCCCCGTCCGGCTCCCGGCTTCTCCTGCTCTGGTCTGAGATCGAGCAGACCAGAACAGAAGATCGCCGATAACACTGATCTGTTCTATGTCCTATTCAAGTGTAAAAAAAAATGTAAAAAAATGTAAAAGTAAAAGTAAAAAAAAGTGAAAAATCCCCTCCCCCAATAAAAAAGTAAAACATCTGTTTTTTCCTATTTTACCCCCCAAAAACTTAAAAAAATAATTTTATAGACATATTTGGTATCGCCGCGTGCGTAAATGTCCGAAATATTAAAATGTTAATGATCCCGTATGGTGAACATAAAAAAAAAAAAAGTCCAAAATTGCTACTTTTTTAATACATTTTATTTAAAAAAATTTATAAAAATGTATTCAAAGTTTTTATATGCAAATGTGGTATCAAAAAAATGTACAGATCATGGCGCAAAAAATGAGCCCTCACACCGCCGCTTATACGGAAAAATAAAAAAGTTATAGGTCATCGAAATAAAGGGATTATAAACGTACTAATTTGGTTAAAAAGTTTGTGATTTTTTTTAAGCACAACAATAATATAAAAGTATGTAATAATGGGTATCATTTTAATCGTATTAACCCTCAGAATAAAGAACACACATAATTTTTACCGTAAATTGTACGGCGTGAGAACAAAACCTTCCAAAATTAGTAAAATTGCGTTTTTCTTTTTAATTTCCCCACAAAAATAGTGTTTTTTGGTTGCGCCATACATTTTATGATATAATGAGTGATGTCATTACAAAGGACAACTGGTCGCGCAAAAAACAAGCCCTCATACTAGTCTGTGGATGAAAATATAAAAGAGTTATGGTTTTTAGAAGGCGAGGAGGAAAAATTGAAAACGTAAAAATTAAATTGTCTGAGTCCTTAAGGCCAAAATGGGCTGAGTCCTTAAGGGGTTAAATAGGAACCCTACCTGCCGGGGGTAGTATCTATGTGGGGGCCTGTACACCTATTGGGAACCCCTACCTGATCATATGGTAGGGCTCCCCAGTAGTTAGACAAGCCCCCAGATAAATATGACGCCAATCAGTGATGGGGATCATATCTATCTGGGGCCTCTACACCTACTTGGGAGTCCTACCTGATGGGGTCATATCTATCTCGGGACCTGTGTACCTACTGGGGAGCCCTACCAGATGGGGATTATATCTATCTGGGGGCCTGTCTGGGGGCATGTTGGGGGCATTATATTTGAGGGGCGCATGAGGGAGGCATTATATGTAAGGGGCGCATGATGTGGGCAATATATCTGAGGGGCACATGATGGGGGCATTATATGTGAGGGGAGCATGATGGGGTATTATATGTGAGGGGCTCATGCGGCCCAACCTCACCCAGCCTCACCCACCCAGCCTCTATCTCCAGTGGCCCCCAGATAATTTGAGTTTGAGACCCCTGGTTTAGGGACACATGTGTGGTATTTGGTGTGCTTTTTCTCCTTTTACCCCTTATGAAAAGGTAAAGTTGGGGTCTACTCCAGCATGTTATTGTGAAAAAATAGAATTTTTTATACTAACATGATGGTGTTGCACCATACTTTTCATTTTCACAAGAGGTAAAAGGAAAAAAAGACCCCAAAATTTGTAACGCAATTTCTTACAGAAATACCCCATATGTGGATGTAAAATGCTCTGTGGGCGCACAACTAGGCCCAGTAGTGAGAGTGCCATTTACATTTGAGGTGATTTGCACAAGGGGGGCTGATTGTTACAGCGGTTCTAAGATAAACGCAAAAAAAAAAAAACACCCCATTTTGGAAACTACACCCCTCACAAAACGTAACAAGGGGTATAGTGAGCCTTAATACCCACCAGGTGTTTGAAGAATTTACGTTAAAGTTGGATGTGAAAATGAAAATGTTTTATTTTTTCACTAACACGCTGGTGTTATCCTAAGTTTTTCATTTTCATAAGGGGTAATAGGAAAAAAAGCCCCCAATAATTTGTAACCTCATTTCTTCTGAGTATATAAGTACCCCATATGTGGATGTAAAGTGCTCTGCGGCACACTACAATGCTCAGAAGAGAAGGAACGCCATTGGGCTTTTGGAGACAGAATGTGTCTGGAATTGAAGGCCATGTGCGTTTACAAAGCCCCCATGGTGCCAGAAGAGTGGACCCTCCCCCCACATGTGACCCCATTTTGGAAACTACACCCTTCATGGAACGTAATAATGGGTGCAGTGAGCATTTACACCCCACAGGTGTCTGACAGATTTTTTGAACAGTGGTTCGTGAAAATGTAATAAGGGGTGCATTGAGCAATTACATTTGCACAGCTTACTGTTCCAAAGATCTGTCAAACACCAGTGCGGTGTAATTGCTCAATGCACCCCTTATTACATTCTGTGAGGGGTGTAGTTTCCAAAATGGGGTCACATGTGGGGGGTCCACTGTTCTGGCACCATGGGGGCTTTGTAAACGTACATGGTCACCGACTTCCATTCCAAACAAATTTGCCTCTCCAAAAGCCCAATGGTGCTCCTTCTCTTCTGAGCATTGTAGTTCGCCCGCAGAGCACTTTACATCCACATATGGTGTATTTCCTCATATGGGGATAAACATTTTAGGAGGCTTTTTCTCCAATTACCCTTGTGAAAATGAAAATTTGGGGTAACACCAGCATTTTAGTTAAAAAAAATCAAATTTTTCATTTTCACATCCAACTTTAGCAGAAATTTGTCAAACACCTGTGGGGTGTAAAGGCTCACTGTACCCCTTGTTACATTCCTTGTGCCGTGTGTTTTTTTGTTTTGCTGTTCTGGCACCATAGGGGCTTCCTAAATGTGACATGCCCCCCAAAAACAATTTCAACAAAAAATGGGGTTACACATTTTGGGGGACATTTCTCCTACTACCTCTTGTAAAAATGGTGAATTTGAAAAAAAAACCGGCATTTTAGTGACATTTTTTTTTTTACATATCCTACTTTAACAAAAAGTCCTCAAACACCTGTGGAGTGTAAAGGCTCACTGTACACCTTGTTACATGCCTTTAGGGGTGCAGTTTCAACTAGTATGCCATGTGTTTTATTTTTTTTTTATTTTTTTTGGCACCATAGGGTGTTATAGCACCATAGGGGCTTCCTGAATACGACATGCCCCCCAAAAACCATTTCAGCTAAATTTGCTTTCAAAAAGCCAAATGTGGCTCCTTCACTTCTGAGCATTGTAGTGAAATGATGCAACTATAGACAAACATTTACCACTATGTTAAAGTAGAATATGTCATGAAAAACTGTCTCGGAATCAAATTCACAAGTAAAAGTATCCCACAGTTATTAATGCTTAAAGTGACAGTGGTCAGATGTGCAAAAAATGCTCTGGTCCTTAAGGTGAAAATGGGCTTGGTTCTTAAGGGGTTAAATTACTTTTACCAGCTGGACAATGACTTATATTTTGTAATTTCTAATCCTATTCAGATTACTATGGGGATTAAATGCACAACATGTATAAATATGACATTGCGATGATGGATTATGGGTCATCTACCACATTTCAACCATAGAAAAAGAATATCAAGTTTTCATTTCATAAAATACTGCACAAACAGGAGAAAACAGATGTTGATTTCATTCTACTAATTGCATAATCCTAAAGGAATTTTTGTAAAGAATGAACGTATACCCTTGTAGACATAATTGCCATGGCTAAAATGTAAGTTATCCTAAAATACATTGAACTACACTATTCATCAATAAATGCTATAAATTATTTCTTATTGGAAATAATATTTCTAAGACATATCATGAATAGTGACATATGCATGGCAGTTGATTATTACAATGAAAATACCTTTTCAAATTGTGATTGTAAAAGTCATAAAAACTTAGTTCATTTGAAATAAATTTTTCTTTTAAAATCTGTATACAAATGCATTTATTTTGAAAATATGTTTCTTTGATATAGTTGCATTAAGTTGAATTTGTTTTGATTTACTTTCATAAATTTTCTGGGCTACTTTAAAGGGAAATTATCATTGGGGTATGGTTTTGTACAACTTAGGCAAAACCTTTTACATCTCCAAAAATATTACATATTACAATGTTCACCTCTAGTCAGGTTGAAGTAAAATGGTTATAAGGTTCTCACAAGGTGATTTCTCATCCCTAGTAAACTTCAACAGCACAACTTCTCAAACCCAGCCATGTGCTGGAAATGTGACTCAGAGGTGGGGAGGTACATATATGGTGGGAGTGGGCCCCTGGTTCAAAACTTCTGGACACATTTACCATCTCATTGCTTAGAACTGAAACCTTACTGTCCCTTTCCAGGCAAAAGTTGACTCCTTACATGTCTCTCCTAGGTTGTTTGTCCCCAAAGCCCTAACACTCACTGGAACCTTGATTTCAGCTTCTCACAAAAAGTCCACATTCATCCCTACAAATTGAGTGGCTGTCTGGATTTGCCCTTTTAACCTTACCACCTACAGCTTCAAGCACCTAAAAGTAGGAAGTCATCCAAGGAAAAATACTTCCCCCCAAATCCCTAACCAAGTTATAAATGCTGAGTCTATGTTCTTATTGCTGTATGCTATGTCTGAACCTATGTGACAATACTTCATTTATATCCAGAGGTTCCAGTAGGTGCACTTGCTACTATTTACTGCTACTATTTAATGCTACTATTTACTGTTGTTTTACCTAGTTACATAGTTTATAAAGTTGAAAAAAAAACAACCCAACCTAAAACCCTACTGTGTTGATCCAGAGAAAGACAAAAAAAAAAGAGGCTGATGCCAATTGCCTTATAACTCCAATTTGACAATCAGAAAATTCCTGGATCATCAGTCTATCCCTGTTAATCTAGTATCCATAAGTTGTAATATTATACTTTAACCCCCTCCCCCCTTGAAATTCACAACATCATGTGGCATAGTCTTCCTGCTCTTACAGTAAAGCATCCCCATTGTCTGTGTGTTGAGGTTTTTTGAGGGGACACATCATTAAACACTTTTATACAGGCTGTGCACTCACCTCTTACATTCTAGCAAAGTTTCAGTTCTTAAGTGTTGTCACATGAAAAGATACCATAAAATATTTACAGAAATGTGAGGGTTGTACTCACTTATGTATGATACTGTATGAGATACTGTATGTGTATGAGATACTGTATGTAGGTAAAGATTATCTGACCCTTCCAACTGCTCCCCTCTCACTTTTATTTCTCATCATCACCCCTCAATGATATAGTGTCCCTCCCCCCAAGTCCGTAGTTTAAACATTCCTTCACTCTTCTGCCCATCTTCTCCCCAAGCACAACTGTACCCCACTATTGAGGTGCAGCCAATCCCTACTGTAGAGCCTGTATCAAACAGAGAAGTCTGCCCAGTTCTCCATGAACCCAACCCCCCCTTCCTACACCGGTTTCTGAGCCAATTGTTTTCCTTCCTGATCCCCCATGGCCTCTCTGGTTTGGCACTTGGTATATGTTAAATTTTAGAAAATAATACCTTGGATGTTCTTGCCTAAAGCTTACTGCCTAAGTCTCTGAAATAATTTTCAAGGACAAATCATCTACCTCTAACTTTGTCATTGTGCTCCATGACCACTGGGTCTTTTCCAGCCCCTCATAATGTATTCAAACTGGAGCACCAGGAAGACAACACACAGTTCGATAATCCCAATCTTTGTGACAGATCACCCTGCCTGTCCCCCCAACTACCAGCACTTATTTGGTCTGCCTTACACTTCCCCTCCTCTCCTTACTAAAACAGATGCCCCCCAGCTGTCAGAGGCAATGTCTTACTGCAACAAAAATGCATCTGAATTTGTCTCAGATCACCACCAATCACAGCTCATTTTGAGACATAAAAGCTGACCTGTTATTGGTTGTAATCTGTCAGAAACAAAAATCAAACACATTTTTGTCTCTGATAAATTGATGAATCTGGGATAATATTTTCAATGTCTAATTTAAATTAGTAAAAAAAAACTAGGTGATAGATTGCCTTTAAAGTGGTTTATTTTAACTTTCTTGACAGAAAACTTACCATTGGTAAAATGATAAAATTGTTTAAAAAAAAGTATATGCAAATGTATTATTGTTAAGACATATTATTAAATATTTTACCTGTGCAATGGGTAAGTTTAGGAATGAGCGAATTGAATCTGACAAATCCGAATTAATTACGAATATCAGGCAAAATTTGATTTGCAACAAATGCAAATATCGCCGAATCGCTTCATTAAAGGGGTACTACCGTGCTGACAACGTATCCCCTATCTAAAGGATCAGGGATAAGTTGCCTGATTGCGCGGGGTCCCGCCGCTGGGGACCCCCGCGATCTCGCACGCAGCACCCCGCTCTCATCAGGCCCCGGAGCGAACATCCACTCCGGGTCTGATGACGGGGCCGGTGATCGTGACGTCGCAGCTCCACCCCAGTGTGACATCACGCTCCGCAACCTCAATGCAAGTCTATGGCAGGGGTGAGATGGCTGTCTCGCCCCCTGCCATAGACTTACATTGAGGGGGTGGAGCGTGACGTCACATGGGGCGGAGTCGTGACATCACTATACTCTGGCCCCGTGATCGTCAGTCATCAGACCCGGAGCAATGTTCGCTCCGGGGCCTGATGAGAGCGGGGTGCTGTGCGAGATCGTGGGGGTCCCCAGCGGCGGGACCCTGCGCGATCAGGCAACTTATCCATGATCCTTTAGATAGGGGATAAGTTGTCAGCACGGTAGTACCCCTTTAAATTACATTTAGTGCGGTCCAGGCTCCAGGACATCTAAAATGGTGGATCCATATGTGAGGACATGGGGCAAGGAATCCTGGGAAGACGGGAACAAGGGTAGGCGGGACGACCCTGAATCACATGCAGCCTATCAGCAGCCAGCCACTGTGATGTCACAGCCCTATATAATCGGCAGCCATCTTGCAGCAAGTCCCTTCCGCCTTTCATTGCAGAGAAATAGAGAGGGACAGACAGCGCTGTGTGTTACACAGAAAAGCTTTTTTACAGCAGCGATTCACCTCCCAGTTACTACAGTGTTATATTACAGAGAGACAGAGAGCAGTGTGTTGCACGGAACAGCAGTGATTCACCTCAAGCCCAAATCCTGCCTAGTAGCACTGATAGGGAAGGGAGTGAGATTGAGAGTGAAATTTTGGGTGTAGTACACAGCGACTGTGTGCTGCAGCACTGGTGTGTATTGTTGGTGTTGTACACAAATACTGTTTTAATCATACTGGAAAGCATTGTCCTCCCCTCATAAGCGCATACCACATACGTACATCTAAGTGGTGTACTATTTTGTTCCTGTTAAAGTCTTAAGGGCCTAGATACTGTAAAAGGCCAGCCAAAAGTACACACCTGCTGGTGTTGTACACCAATACTGTTTTAAGTGTATTGGAGCACATTTCCCTTCCCTCATGAGTGCATACCACATACATACATCTAAGTGGTGTACTATTTTGTTCCTGTTAAAGTCTTAATGGCCTAGATGCTGTGAAAGGCCAGCCAAAAGTACACACCGGCTGGTGTTGTACACAAATACTGTTTTAAGCATACTGGAGCGCATTGTCCTCCCCTCATGAATGCAAACCACATTCGAACATCTCAGTGGTGTACTATTTCGTTCCTGTTGTACACAAATACTGTTTTAAGCGTACTGGAGCGCATTATCCTCCCCTCATAAGTGCATACCACATATGTACATCTAGGTTGTGTACTATTTTGTTCCTGTAAAAGTCTTAAGGGCCTAGATACTGTGAAAGGCCAGCCAAAAGTACACACCTGCTGGTGTTGTACACAAATACTGTTTTAAGTGTATTGGAGCACATTATTCTCCCTCTCCTGTTGAGCAGCTCTGGACTCTGGATTCTCCCGGGTTCCTCAGCAGAATGATGTGGATGGAAGGAGCAGGGGCAGCGCTGACAGAGGCCTACTCAGCTTCAGCTAGTGCACCCCCACCCTTCTTTCACTCCTCTAAAACTCTCTGTCACCCCTCATAACCTCTCTGTAACCCCTGGACACCCCTCTGTTATCCCGTACATCTTTCTGTCACCCCTCTAAACCCCTCTGTCACCTCTGTACACCCCACAGTTACCCCATACACCCGTCTGTCACCCCTCTACACCCCTGTCTCCCATGTACACCCTCTTTCACTGTGTGGGGAAATGCAGGAGGCATTGTGTGTGCTTGTACAGGGGGGGTGCTGGAGGCATTTGAGTGAGGCTGGAAACATTGGGGGAGATTCATCAAAAACTGTGCAAAGGAAAAGTTTCCCAAAACAACCAATCAGATTTCTTTTTTTAATTTTTGCAAAAGCCTTGTTAAAAATGAAAGACGCAAGCTGATTGGTTGCTATGGAAAACTGGGCACCTTTTCCTCTGCACAGATTTTGATAAATCTCCTCCCTTGTGCATTGTGGGAAGACTGGTGGCATTGTGTTTGGAGGAGGCTGGAGTCATTTGTAGGGAAGAAGGGAGGATAATTCTGGAAAGTGCAGAAGAAAAAAAGAGAATTACTTTGATTATTAAGTAAGGGTGTCCTTCTAATTTTTTTTTCAAGGGATGTCCCAAGTCAAGATGGGGGGGGGGGGGGGCACAATTCTATGTTCTCGCCTCAGGAGCAAAAAGAGCTATCTACAGCTCTGTCTGTAATGCACATCATGTAACAATGTTTAGCACTTAGCTGATCACTGTTATTTTCTGTTCTCGCCTCAGGAGCAAAAAAAGCTAGCTACAGCTCTGTCTGTAATGCACATTATGTCTGTAATGCACATCATGCGGAATCAGAAACAGATGGCACCTGAATTCGGGCAGACTCCAGCTCTCGAATTCTGGCTAGCAAGCTCTGAACTAAGAGCTCCTGATCTTGCAGTCTCTGAGTCAAGGTCTGAACTAATACTGACTGAGGCTGAGAAGACTAAAGCTCCAAGATTCAGGAAAGCAACCTCTGATTCAGCTGCTCCTGATGTTCAAGTCTCTCAGTCAAGAAATTCAATTATTTGTTTATTTTTACAAAAATATCATTAGGTTTTTGTGACAGGGGTGATGTTGTATATAGGGGAAATGACAATTGCATCAATGTAAACTTTTGTTTGAGAAGTCAAATTAATAGATTGTGCATGGAACATATATGATAACTTAATAAACAGAGAATGTGCACAAGGATATATAAAATTAATAGATACTTAGATATTTTTAGGATGTAATGGTCACAGTAATTTGCCACTACTGAGTATTGTTTCCAATGTATTGCAGTTAACAAAGAGATGTATATTTACGTTCTTAAAATCTTTCTGTATTTTGTCCACCAGGGTTCTCCCTATTGTTGAAAACCACCTGTTAGAGTCATTCTTGGGAGGAGGAGGGTGGGGGGGTTGTTGGGGTCTTTGGTGTCATTTACATCAGATTTGTTGAAAAAGTTGCATGCGGCACATTTTGAAATTCATTTCACAGTTTGCTAATCCCATCTGTGTCCTTTTTTAAAGGCTTAACATTTGAAAAAGGGGTATCAGTTGTATGCACCTACATTTTTTTGGGCGATAACAAAAAGCTGCCTAAAAGATAACGCAGACTTAGGCCCAGATTTATTAACTAACACAAAAATATATCTCAAATTTTTGTCTCAGAAAGATAGCAACCAATAACAGTTCAGCTTTAATTTTACCAGAGCAACCTGCAAAATTATAGATGTGCTGTGATTGGTTGCTTTCTGTCTGGGACAAAAATCAGACACATTTTAGATTTTCATATGTTTAATTATTTTTAACACAATTTTATTTATATAATGGCAAAAGGTTGGTGATTAAAACTTTAATTAGGGGGAGGGGTTATAAAAATGTATTACTTTTTGTTTTTATTATCATTTTTTTTAGTCCCCATAGGGGACTATTAGATGGAATCTCTAGATTGCTAACACTGATAAATACTGGGCTATTACACAGCATTGATTAGTGTTATCTGCCCTCTGTTGCTCTAGCCTGCCAAAGCCAAAGCAGGCTAGAGCAGTTCAAAGAAGATCTGATGGCATCGAGGAAGGTAGGGACCCTCCGGCTGCCATTTAAGGTGATCTGTACCACGCCATTGCCCCATGATGGTCCCAATTACCCATAGCAACCAGCCGGCAACATTGAGTTACCAGCTTTAGGTCCTGCCATCAGCTTTGATCCCATGATCAAAAGGGTTAAGAGCCTTGCATCAGCAATCACCGCTGCAGGCTATTAGCTGCGGCCAGTGGCTGTTGATTCCAGCCAGGGGCCGCGCGATACGGAACGGGTTGACGTCACAAGCCCGTTCTGTAGCTGTTCCACCCTTCTTAGGATGTACCCATACATCCTGGGGAGAGAAGGGGTTGAAGCTTATGTACAGATGCTTATATGTTTGTCTTCTCTGTCAAACACATTGAGCCTGGGGGAAAGTTTGGGAACAGATGTTCTCTACTGTGTAGTGCTGACAAGCATCCTACTAGCAGGGCATGCCTCACATGCTGAAAAGACTGCTAGAAGCTGTGCAATATAAGTAGAGAACCTGCAACTTGCTTATTGAGGTCAACAAATCACTGGGTTACTTGGTAAATAGCCTACAGTGAAGTTATTTTTTCTGAATGACAGGCTTGCTTTAACAAAATAAAATAACAATGTATACAACATATAAAGTCTGTTTCTTCTGGATGAATGTTGCTATGCACACATACACAACTTATGTTGTCATCATTATGTCATTATTATTGCTGGGTTATGTGTAATTTTGACCCCATATATATTTTTTATTTTTATATATATATATATATATATATATATGTATATAGATATCGAAGGAAAACAGCGGCACTCGCGGGTTGCAGGTGATTAGTGTGTGGCTTTATTCACAAAGCATCAAAAATAGCGACGTTTCAGCCTTCTCACAAGGCCTTTTAAGCAATGATAAGTACACAGTGCTGGGTATATATACATATCAGGTGGGGTACAATTAGGGACATAATCAATGACGTAGTATGTTTACAAAATAGACAGCAAGCCGCATGTGAATTATGATCATAGGCGTGCCGGCACAAATACAAACACTGCATATACATCAGGTGTCCAGCGCCTATGAACTCAATCAAATAGTGCAAAACAAACAAAGTTGCTGTACATAGAAAGTCTATAAGAACGGTATCCATTCTTATAGACTTACCCGATTCCCTGTCAATCCCTGGTGTTTGCCCATCTGGGTGACAGTATATCGGTCCGCTCACTGTTTCTGGGTCTTCCGGGCATCCACTTGATCATCTTTGTATTGGGCTGTACGCTTGCTCGTATCTGTAGTGATGGGGTGCTCGGTATCCAGATGTGCAGGCCGTGGTGATATGTGAAACAAGGTTTTGCCCAACAGTGTTCCTCATGTCCAGCGTGCTCCTCCATGTGTCGCTCTCCACCTCCACCTAGGGAAAGGCAAACAAAAAAAAATAAATACACACATAATAATAAAATAGTACTTTTATTATATACCGTTCTGGGACAACCACCCCTTTACATGGGTAACCCCCCCACGATGTGCTAGTATAACTAGCGCTGGGTAGTACAAAAGCTCGTGCAGGATCAAAAGTACGGGGTTGCCAGGACCCAAGATGGCGCATTCTCCATCGAGCTAACAAGACGCATGCGCACGTGGAATCATATGTTATTGTTTACCTACGTCATCCTCAGCCCCGCACCAGAAATGGTGCGAACGCTGTCTGCATCGTACCCCATACAGTGTATCCACAGGTTCCGGCGTGTGACACATGTGCCGGGACTCCTCCTCCCCACCGGAAGGTACACCAACCACGCTTAATAGCACTTATTGTTTGGACTTTCTATGTACAGCAACTTTGTTTGTTTTGCACTATTTGATTGAGTTCATAGGCGCCGGACACCTGATGTATATGCAGTGTTTGCATTTGTGCCTGCACGCCTATGATCATAATTCACATGCGGCTTGCTGTCTATTTTGTAAACATACTATGTCATTGATTATGTCACTAATTGTACCCCACCTGATATGTATATATACCCAGCACTGTGTACTTACCATTGCTTGACAAAGGCCTTGAGAGAAGGCTGAAGCGTCGCTATTTTTGATGCTTTGTGAATAAAGCCACACACTATTCACCTGCAACCTGCGAGTGCCGCTGTTTTCCTTCGATATTTACCTGGGACTTGGGACCGAGTCAACCAGCGAGCACCATCCTGCACACCGTAGTGCTGCCCGTTTCTTTCCACTATATATATAGATAGATAGATAGATATTTGATTTATATATATATATATATATATATATATATAAATATATATATATATATCTGCTATCATCGACCATGGCTTCTTCAACAAACATCTTTTCCTACACCAGCGGCGATGCGGAGCGCATCGTGGGAAGCATGGAGGGTGATCCCTCCTTCCTGCATGTGCCATCAACGCGGGACCTACAGAGGAGATACGAATGCGAATCTAAAAGGCTCCTGTCCCTCAATCTACATTTCGCTACACTATGCGAATATCATCGCCAACAGCGCATACCTAGGGGTATGCGAACACAACCCAGGGACAACAGCTACGCTACAGACTTGGACTTTAGAACAAGGTTTGAACAAATCTCGAATAAATATTCACTAGATCTGATCCTGTTAAACCTCGAATACCTACACAAGGATATCGAGGGTACTCAGAGTAGAGTCACTGAACTGGAGGGATTACTTAAATCCAGTCTTCCCGATGATGATGGAACCAAATTTCTTGAGAAACAACAGTCATTCTTAACTAAGTTGAAAATGGAACAAGAGGAAACAAAACGTCAAAAGTGGGCAAGAGAGGAACAAGACTACATTGGGAACAAGGTTTATCAATGGAACACCGTGCAAGTAAACCAAAGACGTTCTAAGAAAAATAAGGACATTTCATCCAGCTCCACTAGTCCAGAGAGTGAGACCACCGGAGCACCAGTACCAGCTCCTTTTTTAGGGGCAGGCCACAACTCTACCGTAGGCCCACCAGGAGAGGCGGGCGGAGACATAAACAACGCTAGCAAAACAAGGGGACAACGTACCCAGAAAGGGACTCAACCAAAGATCTCATTAAAAAAAACAAGAAACTAGTGATTACTCTACATAGGGGAGACCACCTGGGATTTTAAGACCAGAATTAATCATCACAGGTACACGATCAGAAGAAAACGACAAGATCTCCCTGTCGCAAAACATTTTGATGACTTAGGGCATACTAAAAAAGATTTACGGTTCATGTTAATTGATCACATACCGCCCCTCAAAAAAGGCGGGGACCGCGTGAGTCTACTAAAAAGAAGGGAACTCAGATGGATTTATACTTTGAACACTTTGAAACCAGGAGGTCTCAATAGTGAATATAAAATTAACAATAAAATTTGTAACCCTTGATCATATATGTCTCCAATGTAATGTATGTCAGGGAATACCCCCATCGTCGCAGGTGTAGGATGAAGTACTCTTTTATTATTATGTGTGTATTTATTTTTTTTGTTTGCCTTTCCCTAGGTGGAGGTGGAGAGCGACACATGGAGGAGCACGCTGGACATGAGGAACACTGTTGGGCAAAACATTGTTTCACATATCACCACGGCCTGCACATCTGGGTACCGAGCACCCCATCACTACAGATACGAGCAAGCGTACAGCTCAATACAAAGATGGTCAGGTGGATGCCCGGAAGACCCAGAAACAGTGAGCGGACCGATATACTGTCACCCAGATGGGCAACCACCAGGGATTGACAGGGAATCGGGTAAGTCTATAAGAATGGATACCGTTCTGGGACAACCACCCCTTTACATGGGTACTTCCCCACCCCCACGATGTGCTAGTATAACTAGCGCTGGGTAGTACAAAAGCTTGTGCAGGATCAAAAGTACGGGGTTGCCAGGACCCAAGATGGCGCATTCTCCATCGAGCTAACAAGACGCATGCGCACGTGGAATCATATGTTATTGTTTACCTACGTCATCCTCTGCCCCGCACCAGAAATGGTGCCAACGCTGTCTGCACCATACCCCATACAGTGTATCCACAGGTTCCGGCGTGTGACGCATGTGCCGGGACTCCTCCTCCCCACCGGAAGGTACACCAACCACGCTTAATAGCACTTATTGTTTGGACTTTCTATGTACAGCAACTTTGTTTGTTTTGCACTATTTGATTGAGTTCATAGGCGCCGGACACCTGATGTATATGCAGTGTTTGTATTTGTGCCTGCACGCCTATGATCATAATTCACATGCGGCTTGCTGTCTATTTTGTAAACATACTACGTCATTGATTATGTCACTAATTGTACCCCACCTGATATGTATATATACCCAGCACTGTGTACTTACCATTGTTGACAAAGGCCTTGTGAGAAGGCTGAAACGTCACTATTTTTGATGTTTTGTGAATAAAGCCACACACTATTCACCTGCAACCCGCGAGTGCCGCTGTTTTCCTTCGATATTTACCTGGGACTTGGGACCGAGTCAACCAGCGAGCACCATCCTGCACACCGTAGTGCTGCCCGTTTCTTTCCACTATATATATAGATAGATAGATATTTGATTTATATATATATATATATATATATATATATATATATAAAATCTAAATAAAAATATTATAAAATATCATAAAAAATATTAAACCAAAAAGCTAATGTGTACATAGAAGACTACTTTAATATATGACGTACCAATGTATACATGAATTCATACAGTGATCAAAGAACTGTTATACATAATGATAAAATACATAAATTAGATGTAAATACTCTTAATTCATGAATTCATATATTAACATTATATATCAAATATATATAATGACAAAAACTAAATTATAATATATTAATTTATTTTTATGTTATTATATAAATTATTTTTAACCCATTATCCCATACATTGTAACTTTTTTGAATTATGCATGAATTTACATATGAGTTTGCTCATGGGATATTACATTATCCCCCTAAGCAAGCAATTCAATAATTAGATACAGGATGTAAACTCATGGTTTTATGCAAATAACACATTAATTATTATTTGGTAGTTTGGGTATATAGTACATGTTTTAATTTTTTCCAGTATTCTTTCATATTTCCTCATATTTTTATCTAAAATATCATATTATCAATATTCCGATAATAGGTAATGAGAAAGTGCAGGCACTGCAGGGGTACCTTCAGCATACAGACTTAAACCGGAGAAAATGTTCAAAGCACAATGTATGGTGGTGCTCATTCATAGAAACTGACTGAGTGCAGAAAAATCCAAAACGAAAGAATACCTGTTGAAGTTCTGCAAGGAAAGAAACAGCTGTAACCACTCAGAGCGCACTGGCGTCTACTCACTCGTAGCGGCATGCAGCCGCCATATACCTGTAAATTTTTTCGTCAGCAATAAAGAAGAAGACACATTATAGATGGTGAGTGCCCTTGTATTCTTTCGTTTTGGATATTATCAATAGTGATAAGCGGCAGGGACCATATTCGACCATAAAATGGGATAATGTCCTCAAAAACAAGAATACTGACACTAAATCGGAGACTTTAAAAAATATCTTAAATTCTCACTGTAGGATGTATAAACCTTATGGGATTAAAAGAATCAGGAATAAAAGAAAACCAATATGGATGAATAAAAATGTTAATAAAATGTTTATAAAATATGTAAATAACAGATAAAAGCCACAAAAAGAGACAGAAAGACTTGTTGCCAAAGAGAGTAAAACTAAACCCAAAATGTTCTTTAACTATATAAATAGCAAAAAAAGTAAAAAATGAAAGTTGCCCCTTTAAAAAACTATAAAGAAGAAATTATAAATGGGGATCAGGGAAGAGCAAATATATTAAACAAATTCTTCTCCACCATATTCACCAAGGACAATGAAATGCCTGGTGAAATCCCCAATACAGGTCACCTGTCTAACCCAGGAAGAAGTACAGTGCCACCTACAAAAAAAAATCTAAATAGACAAATCACCAGGTCCAGATGGCATTCACCCCTGTGTTCTAAAGGAATTAAGTAATGTTATAGACAGACCCCTATTTTTAATCTTCAGGGACTCTTTAGTGACAGGGACTGTTCCCCAGGACTGGCACATGGCAAATGTGGTGCCAATATTTAAAAGGGGTCAAAAGGTGACCCCGAGAATTATAGGCCTGTTAGTTTAACCTCTGTTTTATGTAAATTATTTGAGGGTTTTCTAAGAGATGCTATTTTGGGGTATCTTGATAAAAATAAATGTATGACCCCATAACAGCATGGCTTTATGAGCGATCGGTCCTGTCAAATTAACCTGATCAGGTTTTATAAGGAGGTGAGCTCCAGACTGGACCAGGGGGAATTGCTGGATGTCGTATATCTGGATTTTTCCAAAGCATTTGATATGGTACCACATAAAAGATTGGTGCATAAAAGGAGAAGGATGGGGCTGGGGGAGAATGTGTGTAAGTGGGTAAGTAACTGGCTCAGTGATAGGAAACAGAGGGTGGTTATTAATGGTACTTATTCTGATTGGGTGACTGTTACTAGTGGGGTACCACAGGGGTCCGTCTTGGGTCCTGTCCTATTTAATATATGTATTAATGACCTTGTAGAGGGGTTGAATAGTAAAGTAGCAATCTTTGCAGATGATACTAAACTCTGTAAAGCGGTAAACACAATAGATGACAGTGCACTATTACAAATGGTTCTGTATAGGTTGGAGGTTTGGGCTGAGAAGTGGCAGATGAGGTTTAACACTGATAAATTTAAGGTAATGCACAAGAAGAAGAAAAATCTGGGCTGGGATTATGTATTAAATGGGAGCACACTTGGGACGACTGATGTGGAAAAGGACATGGGAGTCTTAGTTAACAGTAAATTTAACTGTAGTGACCAGTGTCGGGCAGCTGCTGCCCAGGCAAATAAAATCATGGGGTGCATCAATAGGGGCATAGATGCCCAGGACAAGGAAATAATTCTACCGCTGTACAAATCACTAGTCAGACCACACATAGAATACTGTGTACAGTACTGGGCACCAGTGTACAAGAAAGATATAGTGGAGCTGGAGAGGGCTCAAAGACAGGCAACCAGGGTAATATGGGGAATGGGAGGACTACAGTACCCAGAAAGATTATCAGAATTAGGGTTATTTAGTTTAGAAAAAGAAGGGCTAGGGGAGACCAAATAACTATGTATAAATATATCAGGGGACTATGCAGAGATCTCTCCCATGATCTATTTATACCCAGGACTGTATCTATAACAAGAGGGGATCCTCTATGTTTAGAAGAAAGAAGGTTTCTACACCAGCACAGACAGGGGTTCTTTACTGTAAGAGCAGTGAGACTATGGAATTCTCTGCCAGAGGAGGTGGTCATGGAGAACTCTGCAAAAGAGTTCAAAAGTGGTCTGGATGCATTTTTGGAGAGTATTAACATTGCTGGTTATGTATACTAGATTTATAGGGACAGAACGTTGATCCAGGGATTTATTCTGACTGTCATATTTGGAGTTGGGAAGGAATTTTTACATCCAGTATGAGTTTTTTTTTTTTTTTTCCCTTACTCTGGATCAACTCTGTGGGGACTCATTAGGGATATAGGTTGAACTTGATGGACTTTGGTATTTTTTCAACCTTATGAACTATAGTACTATGTTACTATGTGCGTTATCATCTCACAGGGGAGGCGTTTCCATATGTGTTAAGTCTATCAGGCTCTACATGTTCGAGGGGCGTGGATATCTCCCGCCCACCCTGCACTTCTAGGTGTGGCATTAAGGAGTGGTGTGTAGGGGGTAGGGTGTATAACGCGCCTGCACCTACTGGCGGGGCCTTACGTGCTGTTTTGCGGATGTTGCTGTGCCCAGCAGGGAGTACAGAATTCGAATCTCTCACCAATTTTGGAGCTCCGCCAGTCTCCTGCTACCTAAGCTTTGCTGTTCCGGCGGTGGTAAGGAATAGGGGAATTGCTTGCATAACAGATACGGTATTGGGGACAGGGGTTCCGAGAGGCAGAGGCTACGCATAGCGTCTGTCAGCCATGGCTCCACAGCATCACATTAGTTTACACCATTGGGAACTGTGGAAGGAGCACTGCCAGGCTGCAGTGATTCCGCTTATTTTCTTTATATAGGTATCTGGTTAGTAACATGTGCCTAGCATCAATTATACGCACACCTTCATCTTATTTTACCATCCATACCTCTATGCCTCGTGCATATGTTGAGAATTGCTTTTGGTGGGAAAGTGCCAGTAATTTGTCATTTTGGTTGTGGTACGTTCATAACCATGCGGCAAAGAGGATAGATGCTTGCATCAGTGCAATGTATATTACCTGTAGATCGTGGCATCGTGGTAACATCCGTCAAGCTTACGGCAGTATTAGTCAATTAGATTGGCTCACTGTTAGTATTCACCAGCATTGTTTATTCGTGTACAGGCGCATAGCATTTATCGAGTGCACGGTTGTGGTGTTATGAGGTGTACACGTTTCAATGGCATCTATAACATTCTGTACAGTCATAATGATACATATATGGTCGTAGCATGTATATTGTTATACAGTGTATACATTCATAGTGTTTATAGTGTCTATACATGTATAGTGAGTACACGGTCATAGTGCTATATGGTACATACGTTTGGACCGTTTCTATTGTGTAGAGTTTGTCGTTTACAATGTATGGCCTTTTACTTTGTATACGGTCACCGTACAGTATGCACATTTACTATATTACACATGCCATGCATATATAGTCATGCTATCGGTATGCTTACATGTACCAGAACAGACAAGTGCTCTGCAGTACATGGCTTTATGGTCACTTCCAGCTAGCATACTATTACCATTAGTACACGTGGCGCATGGTAGTATATCTGGCATGTGTCAGTTCTGGTGTAACTGACATGCCACCATAGCAGGTATACATTATCAGGTATAGAGAACGTACATTACGGGTATAGCAAGCTGTATGTAGTTGTAGTGTCATTATAGTGTCAAAAAAGGAAACGCTAGTAGAATTTATACGGTACAGACATTAGTTGCATTTCTACTTTGCATTCGCTCGTGGTTTTGCTATGCATACCCTCGTAGCTTTATACGCTCATAGCCTTCATACTGTACATACACTAGTAGTTATACTCTACATGCATCGGTACCATTCATACTGTTACATACGTTTGTATCATTTATACTGCACATACACAAGTGGTTGTTGCACTGTACATACGCTTGTACCATATATTCTGTACATACACTAGTAGTTGTTGTACACATGCTCGTACCATTTATACGGAATATACGCTCGTAGCTTCTTACTTTTCATACGCTCGTAGCTTACTGTTCATACATTCATTGCTTCCACTGTTCATACGCTTGTAGCTTTATACTGCACATGTGCTCTTGGCTTTTATACTGTATTTACTATACATACGCTCGTAGCTTTATTGTACATTAGCTTGTAGCTTTCATACTGTACATATGCTCGTAACTTTCATACTGTACATGCTTGTAGCCTCATACTGTACTTTGGCTAATAGTTATACTGTAATTACGCTTGTACCATTTATACTGTACATACACTCAGAATGTTTATACTGCATACACGCTTGTGTCAGTTTTCTGGGCATAAGCTCATAGCTTTCACTGTACATACATGGCATTCCTGTATGTAACAATTTACTGTATATATTTGTACTGCACATATGCTTTTAGCATTTGTATGGTACATGCATAGCATTCTTACCCTTCATACTGCATATATTCTCATAGTACTTATACTGTGTATGCGTCAATTCTTAGTGTTGATATGATGCATAAGGTTGTAGTTTACTTAATTTTTCATAGCTTTTACTTTGTGCATATGTGTGTATGTCTATTGCGTCCATTTCTACCTAGAATACATTTCATAGTGCTTACAAGTTCATAGCATGCATTCTATGCAGACAGTCATACCATCATGTCGTGTATAAGACCGTGGCTTTTATTCTGTGTTTAAGTTCATATACATATATACAGCGTATATGACCATAACATCTATTCCGGGCATTTGTTCATATGATTATACTGGGCATACCTTTCATAGCTTACATTCTGTGTGTATATTCATCGTAATTATTTCATGTCTTTAATAGATGTACCATTCTTATTTCACAACGCATATCATGTGTATGTTCATAGCATTTTATCGGGTTGTAGGTCATAGCATTGCACTATGCTCAGTGATAGTATTTGTCATATGCACGGGTAGGATTTAGGTCAGGTATACGAAAATTCGTGCTTAACACTAGTCTTCAGAGCAACAATATGACGACATGTAGGCGGTCGCATACCTTTCATATCTGCCATGCCTGCAGGGGGATACACTGCATACTTGTTGTTACTGACACATCTTCAGGGCAACAACATCACACAAAAGTCACTTCGCTGCTATACCAGCCATTCGTCCCTGCAGCTGATATGCACACATAAGTTACTATAGTATTTGTACCACATTTTAGTCACTAAGTCAGTATTATGGTCATATGTTAGCATCTGTATCTTGACATTTTATATTCAGTCTCCAACTTTTAAACCGTTTGTCCAAGGGCATGTACTAAGTTGCAGATATGTCTTCAGCATGATAATGTAATGACACATAAGTGGTTGTTTCCCCTCATACCTGCCATGTCTGCAGGGGGTTGCACTGCATAGTTGTTGTTACTGACACATCTTCAGAGCAACAACATCACAACACATAGGGGTGGTATAACCTCCATACCTGCCCCATCTGCAGGAGGATAGACTGCGTAGTTGTTGTTACTGATAAGTCTTCAGAGCAACAAAATCACAACACATAGGTGGTTGTATACCCTTCATGCCTGCCATGTATGTAGGGGGATACACTGCTTAGTTGTTTGTTACAGACACGTCTTCAAAGCATCAATATCATGACTCATAGGCGGTTGTATACCCTTCATACCTGCCACGTCTGTCGGGGATACACTGCGTAGGGGTTGTTACTGACACGTCTTCAGAGCAACAACATTACGGCACATAGTTGGTTGTATACCCATTATACCTGCCACATCTGCAGAGGGATACACTGCGCAGTTGTGGTTGCTGACATGTCTTCAGAGCAATAACATCATGACACATAGGTGGTTGTTTACCTTTCATACCTGCCACATCTGTAGGCACAAAGGTGACAAAAAGACCTGTCACATTTACAGGCACAATGGTTACCCAAAGACCTGTCACAGGCACGGTGGTTATGAAAATACCTGTCATGTCTACAGGCACGATGGTTGCAGAAAGACCTGTCACATCTACAGGCATGGTGGTTGCGGATAGACCGTTCACACCTACAGGTACGATGGTTATGTAAAAACCTGTCATGTCTACAGGCATGTTGGCGATGAAGGGATCAGTCATTCGCAGCAAGACATCACTCCTGAGTTCAGTTTTCAGTCGGAAGCTTGGCAGTTAAGGTATGGTTAATCTTCAGGTAAGGTGTTTATACGAGTATAGTTCGATTTTTAGGTGATTTACAAGGTTATTATCAACGAAGGTCTTGTCATGTTGTTTTGTTATTGTGTCTCATTTTGCTAACAGTTTCTTTTTGGCCTCTTAATCCCTTAAGGACCAAGCCCATTTTCATCTTAAATGGGCACTGTCAGATATAAAACTTTTGATATGTTGTACAGCATGCAAAACCAAAAGGTTTTGCAATTGCTTTCATAAATTTTTTTCCAGTATTTTATTTTGAAAAAGTGAGTCAAAAAACTGCCTCCCTGCCTCCTGGGATACATACCAGCCTGGCTGTGTCCACTCGTCATCACCTACGTCATGGACCCAATTCATGATTGACAGGTCTGCAGATTTAAAGCTGCTGTGATAGGCTCCCTCACTGTCTGTGTTTACTTCACAGTCTCCTCATGTGAGGAGACGGGGAGGGGCGGGAGTACACTGCTGCCTGTGAGCAGATGATGAAAGAAGCTGTCATATACAAAAACTTTTGATATGTTGTAAAGCATGCAAAACCAATAGGTCAATAGGTTTTGCAATTGCTTTCATTAGAAAATTTTCAGTATTTCATACTGAAAAAGCTAGTCAAACAACTGCCCCCTTCCTGCTTGGACACATACTAGTCCTGCTGTGTCCATGCATCATCATCTACATCATGGACACACTTCCTTGATCGACAGCTGTGAGTCCAGGGCTCACAGCTGGAGGAAAAATCCTTCCACTGTCAGCTTGTGTTCCGCTACTGTTAGTGAGGACAAGCTGGGAGTTGTAGTTTTGCTAATGCTAGGGGAGATGTGAGCAGAGAGCATACTGAGGGAGGGGGCGGAGACCTGCACAGTGAGGCCACACCCCCTCCCTTTGAGAGGAATTCAGACTAGTGAGCTAAATTAAAAGTGTAATAAAAAAGAAACTAGACCGTGCACCCCACCCCTCTCAGACTGGAGGTGGTTTAGTCAATGGCTGATCCAACATGTCACACAGTCAGAGGCTATATGCACAGCAGAGGTGAGTTATCATGTTAGGGTCCCATCCGATATGAGGCCACCTCCGCGTGGTGGATGGGGGGACACATTTTGATCAAAAAGTACGCTAAGAGCCTCCATTTTTTGACCAAGAGTGCTGTTGCAACTTTCTTTTTTGTACATTTTGTATTTGCCACAGCAGCGGGCACCTGTGTATTAGGTTGTTGTGCTGGCTATTTTTCCTTTTGTTTTTACTTTGTAAGTTGGGGGGTGTGGCACCCTCTTTAGCCGTGCACCCCACCCCTCTCAGACTGGAGGTGGTTTAGTCAATGGCTGATCCAACATGTCACACAGTCAGAGGCTATATGCACAGCAGAGGTGAGTTATCATGTTAGGGTCTAATCCAATATGAGGTCACCTCCGTGTGGTGAATTCCCCCCATCCACCACGCGGAGGTGACCTCATATCGGATGGGACCCTAACAGATCCAACTATTTTTTTTTTTTACTCAGTACCTAATCAGCACATCTAATTTTTATGTACAAAAAAGAAGGTTGCAACAGCACTCTTGGTCAAAAAATGGAGGCTCTTAGCGCACTTTTTGATCAAAATGTGTCCCCCACACATTTTGATCAAAAAGTGCGCTAAGAGCCTCAATTTTTTGACCAAGAGTGCTGTTGCAACCTTCTTTTTTGTACATAAAAATTAGATGTACTGATTAGGTACTGAGTAAAAAAAAAATAGTTGGATCTGACGGGTACGCTTTAAGGGCCAGAGCATTTTTTGCACATCTGACCTTTGTCACTTTAAGCATTAATAACTCTGAGATGCTTTTACTTATGAATTTTATTCCGCGAATGTTTTTTCGTGACATATTCTACTTTAACATAGTGGTAAATTTTCATCGATACTTGCATCATTTCTTGGTAAAAAATTCCCAAATTTCATGAAAATTTTCATTTTTCTAGCTTTGAAGCTCTGCTTGTAAGGAAAATAGAAACACCAAATAAATTATACAATATTTCTACTTTATGTTGGCATGTATTTACTTTTGGAAGACATCAGACGGCTTCAAAGTTCAGCAGCAGTTTTCCAATTTTTCACCAAATTTTCAAAATTGGAATTTTTCAGGGACCAGTTCAGATTTGAAGTGGATTTGAGAGTCTTTATATTAGAAATACCCCATAAATGACCCCATTGTAAACACTGCACCCCTCAAAGTATACAAAATGACAATCAGAAAGTTTGTTTACCCTTTAGGTGTTTCACAGGAATAGCAGCAAAGTGAAGGAGAAAATTCAAAATATAAATTTTTTTCACTAACATGTTCTTGTAGACCCAGTTTTTGAATTTGTACAAGGGGTTAAAGAAGAAAAAGCCCCACAAAAGTGTAACCCAATTTCTCTTGAGTAAGGAAATACCTCATATGTGAACGTAAAGTGCTCTGTGGGTACACTAGAGGGCTCAGAAGGGAAGGAGCGACAATGGGATTTTGTAGAGTGATTTTTTCTGAAATGGTTTTTGGGGGGCATGTTGCATTTAGGAAGCCCCTATGGTGCCATAACAGCAAAAAAAGAAATCGACATGGCATACTATTTTGGAAACTACACCCCTCAAGGCATGTAACAAGGGGTACAGTGAGCCTTAACACCCCACTGGTGTTTGACAAAGATGAAAAATTTTATTTTTTTCACTAAAATGCTGGTGTTACCCCAAATTTTTCATTTTCACAAGGGGTAATTGGGGAAAAAGCCTCCCAAAATGTGTAACCCCATTTCTTCTTAGTATGGAAATACCCCATATGTGGATGTAAAGTGCTCTGCGGGCGAACTACAATGCTCAGAAGAGAAGGAGCGCCATTGAGCTTTTGGAGAGAGAATTTGATTGGAATAGAAGTCGGTGGCCATGTGCATTTACAAAGCCCCCGTGGTGACAGAACAGTGGAACCCTCCCCCCACATGTGACCCATTTTGGAAACTACACCACTCACAAAATGTAATAATGGGTTCCGTGAGCATTTATACCCCACTGGTGTTTGAAAGACCTTTGGAACACTGGACTGTGCAAATTAAACATTTTATTTTTCGATTTCACAGACCACTGTTCCAAAAATCTGTCAGACACACTGTACCCCTTCTTACTTTATTTGAGGGGGGGTTCACTGTTCTGGCACTGTGGGGGCTTTATAAACACACATGGCCTTCAATTTCCGGCACATTCTCTCTCTAAAAAAGCCCAATGGCGCTCCTTCTCTTCTGAATATTGTAGTGTGCCCGCAGAGCACTTTACATCCACATATGGGGTATTTCCAAGAAATTGGGCTACAAATTTTGCGGGGCTTTTTTCCTATTTTTCCCTTGTGAAAATGAAAAATGTAGGGTAACACCAGCATTTTAGGGATTTTAGCATTTTCACATTCAACTTTAACGGAAATACGTCAAATACCTGTGGGGTGTTAAGGCTCACTATATATTACGTTCTGTGAGGGGTGTAGTTTCCAAAATTGGGTCACATGTGGGTATTTCTTGTTTTGCGCTTATGTCAGAACCGCTGTAAAATCAGCCACCCCTGTGCAAATCACCAGTTTAGACCTCAAATGTACATGGTGCACTTTCACTTCTGAGCCATGTTGTGTGCCCGTAGAGCACCTTGCTTCCACATATGGGGTATTTCGGAACTCAGGAGAATTTGCTTTACAAATTTTAGGGGTCTTTTGTTCCTTTTTACTGCTTGTGAAAATAAAAAGTATGGAGGCAACACCAGCATGTTAGTGTAAAAAATTTAATTATTTTACACTAACATGCTGGTGTAGACCCCAACTTCACCTTTTTATAAGGGGTTAAAGGAGAAAAAGCCCCCCAAAATTTGTAATGCAATTTCTCCTGAGTACGGAAATACCCCATATGTGGCACTAAACTGTTGCCTTGAAATACGACAAGGCTTTAAAGCAAGAGAGCGCCATGCGCATTTGAGGCCTAAATTTGGGACTTGCTTCTGCCACCAAAATACCCTACGGCAGTGTTTCCCAAACAGGGTGTCTCCAGCTGTTGCAAAACTTGCAGCATGCCTTTACAGTCAGTGGCAATACTGGGAGTTGTTGTTTTTCAACAGCTGGAGGCACCGTTTTGGAAACAGTGCCGTACAAGACTTTTTTTATTTTTTTATTGGGGGGGGCGACTGTGTAGGGGTATATGTATATGTGGTGTTCTAATTTTTATTTGGTGTAGGTGTAGTGTAGTGTTTTTAGGGTACATTCACATGGGCGGGGGTTTACAGCAAGTTTCTCACTGGGAGTTGAGCTGTGACGGAAAATTTGTCGCATCTCAAACTTTCAGCAGAAAATTCACTGTAGACCCCCGTACGTGTGAATGTACCTTGTACATTTACAAGGGGGGGGGGGGCAAACCTTCAGCTGTTGCAAAATTACAACTCCCAGCATGCATTGACAGACCATACATGCTGGGGGTTGTAGTTATGCAACAGCTGGAGACACATTGGTTGCATCACGGAGAGTATGTTACTTAACTCAGTGTTTTGCAACCAGTGTGCCTCCAGCTGTTGCAATACTACAACTCCCAGCATGTATGGTCTATCATTGCATGCTGGGAGTTGTAGTTTGCAACAGCTGGAGGCACACTGGTTGGGAAAAACTGAGTTAGGTAACAAACTCAGTGTTTCGCAACCAGTGTGCCTTCAGCTGTTGCAAAACTACAACTCTCAGTATGCACTTACATGCTGGGACTTGTAGTTATGCAACAGCTGGAGGCACACTACTGCTGAAGGCACACTACTGCAACTCCCAGCATTCCCTTTGGTAGTTTGTGCATGCTGGGGGTTGCAGTTATACAATTGCTGGAGGCACACTTTTTCATAGAAAAAATGTGCCTCCAGCTGTTGCATAACTACAACCCCCATCATGCACAAACTACCAAAGGGCATGCTGGGAGTTGTAGTAGTGCCTTCTTCTGTTGCATAACAACAACTCCCAGCATGCCCTTTTGTGCATGCTGGGAGTTGTTGCTAAGCAACAGCAGGAGGCCAGTCCTACCTCCTGCTGCTGCTCTGCCGGATCCTGCCTGCTGCCGCCGCTGTCTCCGCTTCAGGGGCCCCAATCCCACCACTGATGCCGGGGATTGGGGCCCCCTACTCTAGGTACAATGACTTCAGCAGGCATCCCGATCCAGTCCCTGCAGGTACACCCTGTGTCCTTAACTACCAGGACGTCAGGGCAACCCGTACTCCCTATGTCCCGATAAGTCTCATGTTATGCCTGACAGGTATCTATCGGTTTTACTCTTGCCATGGTGTCATAGGTAATTATATGAAAGATGTGTATGTTAACTAATACATCACTCCGGTCCTGTTTCCAGTGCCAGGGTGTTTCTTCCATAGTGGGCGTAACCAATATCTCCGTGGTACTAGGCATCGATTACTAGGACAGCTAGTTCGCAGATTCTACTTCTGTCACTCAAGTCACAGTCTAAATATGGGTTTTGTGTTATTGGTTGTGGTATTGATTTTCTAGTTATAAATTCTATTATTTATCCTACCCAGTGAACTTTTGTCCTCTAAAGGCATGCCCTCCGTTCGTGTTTATGGGCACAAATCTGACCGCTTTGTTAAGTTTAAGGTTTTTTCATATAGGTATGCATGTATCGTTGTAATCACGAGCATGAATGTGAAGCCCTGAGCAAAAGTGTTAAGCCTATCATGCTGTATTTGTGCGAGGGGCGTGGATATCTCCCACCCCCCTGCAACTTCTAGGCGGGGCATTAGGGAGTGGTGTGTAGGGGGCGGGGGTAAATAGGGCCCCTGCACCTACTGGTGGGGCAAATGTGCCATTCTGCAGACCCCTCCCAACTCTCCCCTTTTTTTCAATTTATTAATTACAGGGTATGCCCTCTAAAGGTGTTCCCTCCGTTAGCGGTTAGAGGCACAAATCTGACCGCTTTGTTAAATTTAAGGTTTTTTCATAAAGGTATGCATGTATTATGTTAACACTAGCACAAATGTGAAGCCCTGAGCACAATTTTTATTTCTTTCTTTTTTAATATACTGTATGTTATACATCAGTTACCTTCACTGAGTATGTCCTTCAAGCATACAATTGCTAATCGTGATTTCATAATAATTCATGTTTTTTACACAACTTTTTTACACTTTTGTTTGTTTTTCTTTGTATGTTCCAGTCATGAATAACCCCTTAAGGATTAATCATGACCAGTTTTCATTTATGCATTTTTGTTTTTTCCTCCTCACCTTCTAAGAGCTATAACTTTTTTATTTTCCCATCGACAGACTCATATGTGTGTTTGTTTTTTGTGTGACCAATTGTGCTTTGTATTGACAACTTTCATTTTACCATAATATGGACAGTGTTTGGTATTTTTTTTTACATTATATTTTCATAGTTCAGGCGATTCTGTACACTAATATACCAAAAAGTATACATATATTTTTTATAGTGGAGGGGACATTTTTAAAAACTTTTTTTTTTAGAATTTACTTTACACTTTTTGAGTGTAGTGGACTACTGTAAGCAATAATTTTATTGCCTTCACTCTATAATGCTATGTCATAGCATAGCACTGTATAGTGATATCGATACCCACTTGCATCTTTATTTTTAGCCTTTACATGTAACAGTCTGCATTAAGTGTGATTGCTGATGTCTATCAATGGTGGGTAGCCTTGGCTGTGAAGCAAGGATAGCTCCTGCACTCATTTCATAGACAGTATACACTGCAGGATGTATATATACATCCTGGTTTAAGGTGAGGGAACCTTTGAAATGTTTGGCTTTGCCAGTTCGCCAAACTCTGGCAAAAACTTCTGGTTCTGACCAAACTAGTTCTGTCTAAACCTGTACTTTATCAATAGCCGCAAATGTGTCTAATACTGTTTAAGAGCTCTAAAAGCCCTGAATAACACTGTTAGGTCACCTAGGAGTGTTTATATGTACTTCTAAGCTATTTTAAGGTAAAGTTAATTCCAGTGAAAAAATTTTTTTTTTTCATATCATCTGGCTCCAGAAAGTTAAACAGATTTGTAAATTACTTCTATTTAAAAATCTTAATCTTAATAGTACTTATCAGCTGCTGAATTTGAGTTGTTCTTTTCTGTCTGACAACAGTGCTCTCTGCTGACACCTCTGTCCATGACAGGAAGTGCCCACGGCAGGAGCAAATTCCCATAGCAAACCTCTCCTGCTCTGGACAGTTCCTGAGACAAACAGAGGTGTCAGCAGAGAGCAATGTGGTCACAGAAAAGAACAACTCAACTTCAGCAGACAATAAGTACTGATAAGATTAAGATTTTTAATGGAAGTAATTTACAAGTCTGTTTAACTTTCTGGAGCCAGTTTGTTTTTCACTTGAATACGCCTTTAAAGTTGTGGAAACATGTATGGCTATAGATAAACATAGTAGCAGGTGGTAAGTAGTAGGTTGAAAGAAACACATTGAACTAATGGATTTTTCATGCATTTTCAAATGAATGTCCCAAAATTATCCCTTTTTGGAGGCACAAAGGAAGCAATAAATTTCTCTACGTGGACCAAAAATTATCCCTTTTTGGGAGTAGCAGTAAAGTGACACAAAATACAGCAACTGAATCAGTATATGTGTGCCTAGGTTTACATACTGACTGGTATACAGACGTTACGTATTTGTCTTTTATCCTCTGCAGTTTGCATTTTCATGGCACACACGGGTAACATGCATTTGCATTTTATGTGGTGCATCTATTTATTCCAGTCCATAATTCGCTTATGACCTGTTACTTACCTGGTCACTGAATCTCACACCAGACACCTAATACCCCTTCCAGTTTATTCAAACAGGCTTTCAATTTCATAAGGGTATATAAACGAGCATTTGCTATCTGTACATCGCCATGACTAAGAGCTGTGTACAGCTCGAAATGTGTCAGCGATTTACTTTCCTTTTAATTGATTTTCTTTTCTTTTTGTCCTGTTTTTAATGCATATCTAGTTAACATGGAGTTTTAATCTTTTTGGATTTTTTTTTTTTTTACCTGAGAGCTGGATACCTGTGGGTTTGTATTCTTTTCTCTGCACATAGATTTGAACAGTTTATCAGGAAAATATGTTTGTAATGATATCCTTATGACATCCTTATGGAAAAAAGACCTGGAGACATTTCTGCAGAGAAGAATTGCAGACTCTTTATTAGGCATGTCTAAAATTGTATGAGATCCATCAACAGCAGCAGAGCATGCACAAGATTTCATTATGGACAAAGGAACTGAAAGTGAGTCCATAGACACAATTTTAGTGTTCTAGTACAACATTTTGTTAACAGCATCCCATCAAATGTTGCGAGAGCTGGCAGACATCAAGACTAAAAATGAGCCAACCCAACCCATCGAACCTAGATTCAGCTCAAACATTGTTAAGAGTTTGGTTTTGCGGAAGCTTAAACCTTGGGCTCTTCATGGCTGAATCTACTGAAATGGTATTGGCAGAATGGAGACAGAGGAAGGATCACATGACTGCACAGTAGCCCTTGCCTTGCAAACAGTTTTCCCAGCAAATCAGGGAGCAGTAAAGTGGTGATGTCAGAATAAAAAAAAACAAAAAAACACAGCAGCTATTTAGGCACCTTAAAGGTCGTCCCATGGGGGCGAAGTCGTGACATTACTATACTCCGTCCCTGTGGTTGGGAGGCATTAAACTTGGAGTCTCCAGGGCTTCCTACAGTGCTAACAGGTGGGTGCTGCATGCTAGATTGCGGGGGGGTCCCCAGCGGCAGGACCCCGTGATCAGACATCTTATCCCCTATCCTTTGGATAGGGAATAAAATGTCTTAGTGCCGGAGTACCCCTTTAAGGGCAAAGTGCATACCTGTACGCCCTTGTCCTGCTCCCCTTCTATGACAAGGGCTCAGGAGCTTACCATGCGTCATGCCGGGACCTGTGGATAATGCCAGACATCACTGTATGTGGTGATGCCCGGCATTAACCCCTTAGATGCCATGATCAAAGTTGATTAATTGTATGGACCTACAGAATAAAGGTAAGGTGTCATTTTTTTTTTAACAAAAAGTGCAGTACGTAGAATTGGAAGCCCCCAAAATTACAAAGTGATGTTTTGTTCTGTTTTTCAATTTTGCCCCATCATTTTTTTTACTGGTTTCACTGTAGATTTTGTGGTGAAATTATTTTCATCATTACAAAGTAAAATTGGTGTCACAAAAAACAAGCTCTCATATGGGTCTGTAGGTTGAAAATTGAAAACGTTATGATTTTTAGAAGGTGAGGAGGAAAAAGGACGCCACCTGTTTTACCTTAATGACCAAGCCTGATTTTTCAAGTCTGGCCTGTGGTAATACCTCTGACATGTTTTTAATTAGTGAGACATTTTTTCATGGTATATTATAATTTATATTAATCTGTAAATCTTTGTTGATTCATGCAGCATTTTTCGTGAAAAACTCCAAAATATTATGAAAAATTTGAACATTACTTGCTTTTTTCTAATTATTTTCCGTATGGTAAAAATTATGTTATTTTTATTCTGTGGGTGGGTACGATCATGGCGATACCCAATATATATAACTTTTTTATGTTCTTTTTCCTTTTCTCAACAGAATCCTTTTTTCCCCTTTTTTTGTGTTGGCACATTCTGACAGCCATAAAATGTTTTTCTTTCATTCAACTGCATTGTGTGAGGGCTTTTTTTTTTATTGGAACCATCATGCTACCTTTTGATTTTTTTTATTCCACATTTTGGACCAAATTTTGCGTTTTTATTGTTAGTTTTTTATATAGTGATTACCGTGTGAGATAAATACCATTATCATTTTGTTATAAAAGTCATTATGGACATGGCAGTACCTATTATGTATAGGTTTGGTTGTGTTATTTTTTTTTGGGGGGGGGGTTGATAATATATGGTTTTATTGGGAAAGGGGCATTTATTTAAATTTACACTTTATTAATAAATGTTTTTACTTTTCACTTTTTGCAGGTTATACTATGCTACAGTACATCTGTACTGCACCACAGTATAACTGTCAGTATACACTGACATGCAGCCTATGCGATCCAGCCTATGGCTGGATCTCACAGGCTGCCATAAGCAGACAGGAGGCCATCAACTGCATGGCAACCAACGGGATCCCGCAATCGCATCGCTGGATCCCCATTGGTGAACAGGGGGAGCCCCCTCCCCCTGTCAACCCCATAAATTCCATGATCAGGACTGATCACGGCACCCATAGGGTAAATACTGCTGAGACTTGTGCTAGCATGTTAACAACAAGGATGTATGCATATGTCCTAGGATGGGAAGGGGTTAAGGGGTTAGAGATAGCAGGTGCTAGGAGAAGATCTCTGTGAGAAGGGAACAACACAGATAGCAGCACTGTAGATAACATTTTGCATTGGTTTTGTCAGTACAAAATCTGTTTCATTTTGTGTCACTTTTGTTCACAGCCCATATAAAAGGAAATTCAAGTGCTAGTTTTTGGGGAGTGGTAAACTAGTTGTGAAAGAGCACTGCATAAGATTTTGTGTCACTTTTGTGCATTTGTCAAATAGCAAATTAATTAAAGCCATTTATTCACCACTTTCCAGGACACCCGTCATGTTGCTACTCCCCAACATGGGATAATTTTGATCACTTTTAAAAGCGTCATTTGTTTTCACTTTACAGGAACAAAATCTGTTGCTACTCCCAAAAAAGTATTTATTTTAAACAGGCAGTTAATTACCACTGGGTACCATCCATCTACAAATAGTCAAAAGTGTAAATATAGCTTTGAAATTAACTTTGCCTTAACAATAGCTCAAAAGTACTTATATATAACACTAGGTTATCTAACAGTGCTATACACAACTTTAAGGGCTCTTAGTGTTACTCATGAGTTTTAGTGAGGTTTGGGTTTGAAACTGAACGTCTTGCTAAAATTTGGCAAACAAGGTGAACTGAAAGTTTGCTTATCTTTGCTCAAGACTAAAACAGCAGGTTGGAAGACCTGGAGACCATATTTTCTCAAGAAAAAACCCTACTTGGAGGAATGTGTGAAGTTGAGGTGCTGAGCAGCATAAAAGACCGTCAGGTCTCTGTATAGTAGCCATTCCCACTTCCTTCATCTGGATGTAACTATCTGTATGTGAGTCTCCCTGACAAGCTATTAGGAAGCAAAACACTGCGTAGGAGACCAGATTTTATAGTTACAATTATTTGCATTTGTTGCACATGTATGCACTATTGTTGCACTTTCTTTCCCAGGCACTTTGCACTTTATCTCCCTTTTCTGCACACATGTGAAAGGGACTGGACAGAATAGTTTACAGGTTCCTGGGGTACCAGGGTTGCCATTATTAGGGCGAGTGGCCCAGTTACGTACCACACAGTGAGGGAGAGGTGTGTCTAGGGAATATTGCATTGGAAGGGAGCCTAGGGATTGGAAGGGAGCCTAGGGATAGTACTTATTAGTCATCCCTCATATGATACATGGTATGTATGACTGATACAGGTATCCCACCCTCTATGTATAATCCCTATAGTTTTCCTACATACTCTGCTTTGTTGTTTTCTAGATTTTGCTTTATTGATGCAATATCAGACATCTTTATGCAATATTAACTATCAATGTTTACTTATCACTGTATTACATGTGACTTTCTTTGATACATAAAGTGGCAACATTGAGATAGTGTGCAATAATTCAGTTATGTAGGTGGAGCTTTCTCTTCCACCGTCTGATACCGGACACTTGCGGTTTACAGACGTATATGACTGAAGGTCATCTGCTACTCAAATTATCTTGTTTGTCGTGGTTATATGTTTTGATCAGATGACTTTGTTATTAAAAGTTATGTTTTATCCTTTTTAGTCATACCCCAGTCATTTGATTTTTTGTTTAATTTATCAGGTGGGGATCTGTATAGCCTTCTTAATAATTCATAAGCAAGTTTTGATTGTAAAATCTAAAGTGGAACAAAAAATAGATGTCAAACTGGGCAGGGATAAGTGCAGCCCTGAACTGACTTACACCATCTGTTCCTGCCTTTTGGGCTCTCCACCTCCATAATAGGATGGCCACAACCACAGTGCTGGGCCCTATGATACCAAGGTTTAGGGTAAACCAAAGTCAACGTAACAAACAACACATAATGGAAGTCAGGGAAAAGGAAAGGGCACAAAAAGGTTAACAAACAACTGAACAAACAACTGAACAGCCATACTAACAGAGAATGCTCAAACAAACATATACTCAGAGTCAAACAAGCCAAATTGGTAATAGAGAGTGGTGCAGAACAAAATCAGAATGTAATAGAGTAGTCAGGAAAACACACAAACACACAAGATACACAGGAATAGTAAACCAGAGCCAAAGACAAGGGAAGTATCCATTATTGTGCAGTATAAATAGACTAGCCCAGAAGGGTTTGGCCAATCATCCACGCCTCCTGATTGGCCTGGGGGACATTGTCGCTTTAGCTGAATGGGGGGTGCTGGAGCTGCTGTCAGAGCTCAAAACAAACACACCTGTTACATTATTGATCCTGGGGGTCCATGAAAACAATATGTGCCAAAAACAATTAAAACCTAGGGATTTACCAAAATGTCACTGAAATCCGATTTGCCTGATGCTTCTTTAGCACAAAGTGTGCCATGAGTTGATTGTTGAGTTACTGACATACTCATTAAGCATGTTAGGGATTACATAATAGATATGGAATGGGACTTTCATACAAATTCACATTTCATACAAATGTTTTTTTTTTACATTTGATTACTATGGCTGTTAAATGAAGGCACAAAAAGTGTTGTTCTCATTAATTAATACATAATTAATACATAATCTATATGGCACATTACATCATTTGTCATAAAATAAACCATGCTTAATGAAAGCACCATGCATAAGCACATAAACTGCCTAGTGCCCACTGTTCTTTAAAGGGTAGCTCCCACCATCCCATTTTTTTTTTTGCTAGCCCATTCCCACCCCTCCGCCCCCCGCTACGGCACTAGCCCGTTCCCTCCTCCCGCCCCGCATACCCCGTTCCCGCAGATACTGCAGAGTCCGGCAGCGGGCGTGCAGGGACAGCGGCGGCAACGAGGCGCCGGTGGCAATGTGCGAGAGGAGTGGCCGGGGAGCCAATGCGCTCGCTCCCACCTGTCTGATTGACAGGCAGGGAGCGAGTGCAGCCTAACTGAAAAAGGACTGATTGCCACTCCAAAATCAGTCCTTTTTCAGTAGCCGTTTTTTAAATGTAAATTAAACCTTTTTAATGAAAAAAAATAATAATAGAAGTATATTAGAGATATGTTGTAGTACATAAGTACTACAACATATCAAAAAATAAAGTTGGTGACAGTGCCCATTTAACACAGAACTTTTGGGATTCTGTACAAAAAACACTAAACAAAACCCTATTGATGTCTTTAAGAGCCTGTGTTTCTGTTAGTTAATGTAGTTTTACAGCCCATCTTAACAACATAGCAAATAGATTCTAATTAGAAATATCCCCAATACCTACACCATTATAAGTTGTTTACATGAAGTAGTTTCATTTATTTTTTTCTTAATTGTTATTGTTTATACGGAATGACTACAATTTTCTCTGGGCATAATTTTCAGCAATTATTCAAAATTCTAAACTTCTAAATAAATAAAACATAACCTTTTCACTATGTAAGAACTGCCACAGATTTTCAATTTACTTTGAGCCCTTTTTTTTTTATCATGGAAGTCAGACCCAGTGACACTTGCTATGCCATGTCTCACAGTTGACAATACTATGCAATCAAAATCATAATTGAAAAAAAAAAGATTAAACATCTAAGTCTACAAGTGATACATTATGTCAAATACCTATTACTAAGAAGGAGAGATTCATTATGACCAAAGAGAATAACCTGATGTGAACTAAAAGAATTGAGCAGAATTGTTAAATATTTCTCCGCATTTTAAAGAACATTTAATTAATACTACGATTTAACCATCACAATAATAGAAAACGGAGTGATTAGAACTTCAGTGTCAATTATCATAAAATTCATCATTGTAATTCTTATTAAAACTCTGTGTTTAGATAGGTAATGATTTTATAATTTTGCAATTTGCATAAGGAGCCCTGAGATGGCTTATTATTTCAATCCTACACAATTACAATTCCAGCTCCATACATCAGAGCTCTTAGCAATGTAAAATCACTGCACTAATTAATAAGCCATTTACTGACTGCAGCTAGTTATGGTGGTCCTGCAACTGACCTTATGGAAGATGAGCCATCTCTGATGTGCCTGTGTGTAACTACAAACATAATGATGGGCCAGAAGGGAATCATTAAAAATAATTTACACCAGCCTTCATTTACAAGATCTTTTGATAGCATGCTTCTATGCTGTTTAAATCCACGCTGTAGTCCCTACCATTTGGAAAGGGCCAAGCAGGAGTGTGAATGAAGATACCTAAGTGGTTAATTAGAAGGCATTCGGACTCCATAAGAGCATCCTGAAAAATCCCTCTGATGTCTCTTATGTCAAATGTCTCTCACAGGCAAAGCCACAAGAGGTAGCTAATACAGCAGGCTAATTATTTGGGAATAGAAGCAGCTGAGAATGGCCTGTCATTGAGCCCTCGCTGCGAGCACCCAGCCAATGGACTGAGTACTGCTTTTGTGTCACTGGAAGACAGAAACGTGGAACTGATAAGTTACGGAGAAAATGTAAAAGGCTCAAACAGGTAAATTTAACCAGATGACATATAGAAAAATATTTGTATAAAATTTAATATACTGTAGCTATAGATGCTAAGACATATTTTGGTGTATAAATGTATCCTGCTTTTATGCAAAATTATGAATAAATAAAATATAATCTACAGTAAAAAATGTACAATGATTATTTCTATTAATAATTGTAAATGAATGTCAAATCAACATCTTGCTTATTTTATTTATTTTAATTATTGCTCTGTTTTTAATTTCTCAGATTTTTATCCATATTTTTCTAAATGAAAAGAATTTCACAATGTCATGTCTGTTCATTGTAAATTGTTTGCTATATTTTGTACAACTATTTATCTGTATTTATCACTGCTCTTATGTTATATTTTCATGTTAAATTTGAAATGTTATGCATTGATTTAGTGTGATGTGCTTAGTCCTATTTAAGGAGAAGAAAATGCATCACTGCATTTTTATTGTACATAATAGTAATTTAAACTCACTTCAAATGTCCATAATAGAGGAGTTAAAAATATTTTGGACATTATGGGAAAAAAGATGAACAAAAAGTGTCACCTAGTGTGTGGATGAGAACAGCAACACATCAGAAAAAAATTAAATTGGAGAGGGAGAAAACTGATTTTTACAGTCTTTTTATGATTTTACCACAAAATGATTAACTGTCTGTAAACTCACACTTGACCCCAGATGGTACTTTAAACCTAAATGTTGGTAGACAAGCCAAACTTCAAAAGCAATATAAATGTATAATCCTGTGAAGAGAACAAAATGATGGCTGGTTGCAAATATTTTAAATGCTTACCATTTAAACAGTTACAAAGGTGAAATATAAAATATTATGCTAAATTAAAAGAAAATATTAGTAATGGAAGGCCTTACATCTGACAGCAAGCAGCAGAAAAATATATGTAGCAGTTAGTAAATGATGGACAGTAAGTGATGGACAGCAGTGGGAATTTAGAAACTTGCCAGCTCTTGGTATACTGAAGCCCAGTAGTCTACTAGGCTATCTGTCTGTGTCATTTCATATTATTTAGTGATGGGTGTAGCTAGATGTAAGGGATTGTTTAGTCCATATTAGAGATGAGCGAAGTTACAGCGATTCTATTCGTCACAAAATTCTCGGCTCCGCAATTGCTGACTTTAGCCTGCATAAATTAATTCAGCTTTCAGGTGCTCCGGTGGGCTGGAAAAGGTGGATACAGTCCTAGGAGTCTCTCTCTCTTAGGACTGTATCCACCTTTTCCATCCCACCAGATCACCCGTAAAGCTGAACTAATTTATGCAGGCTAAAGTCAGCAACTGCCGAGAAGTTTGTGACGAATCAAATTACTGTAACTTCGCTGATCTCTAGTCAATATTAATGAGTTTTCATAAAATGTACATTTGATAATACTCTATTGGAACTTTTCTTTTTTATTCAATAATACCTTTAAAAAATAATGCTAAAAATAGATCACAGTAGACCAGGAGAATGTGAAACAATAAAGTAACAATAATCACCAATTCCCTTTAGGGCTTTCACTGCTAAGGGACTCATTTCCTTAACTAGACTCCCTTTTAAAACTTCAATTTTAATTCTTATTAAAACTACAAAATCCCAGTGGAGAAAATAAAAATACAAATAGTGGATTTAAAAACACAACATAAGATTAGGTGGCTATATCCAGAGTACAATCCCCTGGGGTTTTAGGGGTTCACAAAATAAATCCATCTATAGAGTTTCCACTTTATTATAAATCCCAATTGGGACACCTTTGTCTTAGGTTCTTTAGATCCTCTGTTTATATACCCTCAATTCCACACTAATCTATAATGTTGCTCTCTAAAAACTAACACCACAGCATCCCCCCAACGTTTTACTGGCCGCAACCGGCTTTATCAAGGGCCGTGCTACTAATGCAGTGCCACACATCTCATGAGGCTTTAAAGTTTCTGTAGGCGTGTTTGATGAGGCAGAATCATTAACACCAATCCTGTGTTGACACGTTATTAACTTATTGCTTTCCTCCATTCAAATCACTCTACCTCTCTACCACTCTACCGTCTCATGTTGGTGGCAACCCTATCAATTCCTTTCTTGTAAGCATTGAGGCGGGGACTCTGGTGACATCTCTAGACCATTCTCTCTGAACTCGTCACGTGAGATTGTCATCCCTCCATTCAATCTATTAGGTGACCGCACTTGCGCAGTACTCTATTTCTTACCTGCAGTGCCCTAGGTGACTAGCACTTGATGGGGAATTTTTATTTTATTTTGTTTTTAGATTCTAGAGGATAGTAAATACTCTATTTAACACCTGTGTCTGGTTTGTACAAACATCAAAGGATGTGCACATAAACATCAGTTTATCCGAACTGTTAAATCAACTAAAGTAAATTAATGGAGGACAATAAACTTATAGTTTTCCTAGTCCTTTACCTTAGCGCCTCAATACTGGTACCTAATTTTGCCTAATATCTAGGGAGCAGAATGTGAACCAAACACTAAAGATATAGATAATGACCTCGAAAGGGATATGTGGTATTTTTTATGTAAGAAAGACTTTTAGTATTTTTCCTAAGAAGTCTGGATGAATTCTGTTTCTGCTCTGTTGACGATATTGAATGGTCTATGGTGGGTTTGAGGACCTAAAACTTTGGATTCCCCAATTATCTCATAGTGAGATATAAGGAAGTGTGTTACAGTTATCTTGCACTTTGAAAAGGTATGTATGGAAATATGACAGACAATAAAATATTTTTAATTATTTTAAGTGTTTTTATGAACTAATAGAATGATACATTTGATAGCATCAATGTATACACTATAGAAAATACTAGTATTTTGTAGAACATTAAAGGGGTATTCCAGACAAAAACATCTTATCCCCTATCCAAAGTATAGGGGATAAGATGTCTGATCGCGAGGGGCCCGCCGCTGGGACCCCCTGCGATCTCCCTGCAGCAGCCTGCATTCTATGCGTAGCTACGTCTGCAGTTTTGGAAACCGCCGGGCTTCTGAGACGGGGACGTGACATCACGCCACACCCCCTCCATTAATTTCTATGGGAGGGGTTGTAACGGCCGCAATGCCCCTCCCATAGACATGAATGAAGGGGGCGTGGCGTGACGTCACGTCCCCGTCTCGGAAGCCCAGCAGTTTCGGAAACTACAGATGCAGCTATGCATAGAATGTGGACTGATGCAGGGAGATCGCGGGGGGTCCCAGCGGCGGGCCCCCCTGCAATCAGACATCTTATCCCCTATCCTTTCGATAGGGGAATAAGATGTTTTTGCCCGGAATACCCCTTTTAAGGTATCATCAATTGATTAACTAAAATCAACTAATGGTATCTAGCTTTTTTCTTATTAGTAATTTACTACTTTTCATTAAATATATATTTATTATCCAAACAAGGAAAATGTCCAGCACTCGGGGTTGAAGTAAAATCTTCTTGCTTTATTATAATAATTTCAAGGACAGTACAGGTACAAAACAGTAAGGGGGGTATTTATCAGTTTCTTTTTACCCTTTTTTTTCACTTTGGTTTTCGTGGACATGCACCAAATTTATCATTTGGTGCAAGTTGTTAGTAATTAGTAAGTTGTGTTTACACAGAACTTACCACCACAGAGGACGGCGTATTTTACCCTGTAGAGCAGCCATTTCAGAGTCCCTCCTGCAGTATATCAGCAAGCGACATGAGTAATTTTCTTTTGTGGGGTTTATAGTCACCATGTGAAATGGATTTTATTTTCAACTTGGGTAGTTTTTTTTTTTGTTACTTTAGTGCAGTGGTCTTCAACCTGCGGACCTCCAGATGTTGCAAAACTACAATTCCCAGCATGCCCGAACAGCCGTTGGCTGTCTGGGCATGCTGGGAGTTGTAGTTTTGCAACATCTGGAGGTCCGCAGGTTGGAGACCACTGCTTTAGTGCTTACCTTTCCTCAACCTGTGTGGCCATGTCCAATGCTGGATCAACAGAGGGTGAAGGTTCCTCAGAGACAACTATGTCGCAGGATAGTATTGAGCAGCCCTGGAGGCATCGCTGCTTTCACAAAAAAACATTTTTAATGTATCTTTACATCTTTACATTTTCTGACATTGCTTAGTGTGTTTTCCATGTGCAAAATTTCTTGGCGGGGATTTGCGCCCCAAAAAACGGGATTTGCGCCAAAATTGCGCCAAAGATCGATTGGCACAAATTATGAATTACTGACTAAAGTTAAAATCACACATAGGACGGTGTGATTTTGAGAAAGTTGTAAAAATGACAGTGGAGAAGATGCGACAAACTTTGGCGCAAAAAGACACTGCGCCAGAGTATTGCGTGAAAAAAAACACATAAATCTTTTGATAAATACCCCCCTAAATCTCTCAGATTTACTGTTTTGTACCTGTATTGCCCTAGAATTTATATGAATAAAGCGAGAAGATTTTACATTACAACAATTGTAAAAAGTCTTTTAAAGGGATACAGCACTCTTGAAGTTGCTAAATTATTTGGATGTGATAACACAACCATGTTATACTTTTTTTTTTGCAAATAGGGTCACAAGAAACATGTTAAAGCAAAAAAAGCTAATTACCTGCCACACCATTTGAGAACAATCAAATAGGAAGCTACAAGGAATCCATTATCCTCCAGTGCTGTCATATTCCAGAACTGCAACCAACCTGGAGTTGCCAGAAGTACAAGGTATTCAGTGCACAGAGATATGGCCAAGGTATGGAAGGCTGAAACCTGGCCACATATGTATTGGTCTTGATGTTTCAACTTATGTGTCTTGTTCAGTGTTGAAGAGAATTTATGGACTGATGAGATGAGAGGGACTCTACATGATCCACATGGATGGGCCCATGGCTGGATCAGTAATGAGCACAGAGCTCCACTTTGACTCACATGATACTGGTATTGGCTAGTATTATAAAAGATGAGCTAGTTGGACCTGTTTGGATTAGACTAGACTCAACATCAACTTAAACTCTCAAACCTTTTACCAGTTTTTGTAAAATACTTTCTTCAAGCAGTGGTACAGGAAAACATCTGCATCCTCAAGACCATTCTTTTTATACAGGACAATGCTCCATCTCATGCATCAAAGTACTCCTCTATGTGGCAAGCCACCATCCTCACCTGATCTAAACCCTATTGAGAGGTTGTGGTTGCTGCGGCACAAAAAGTTGATTGTCAACAGGTCAAGAAACTGACTCCATGAATGTACTCCAAAATGTCCTTAGTGAATTCTGAGTAAGCATCACCCACTACCTCTCTCTGTCACTGCTGGGAATCATGTGACACACTTCTTTCCACAATCCAAACAAGAGTTTCACAAGTTTGAACTCATCTCTGCGGCCACACATTCACACATATGGCCCAGCATACTCTTTAATTCTCTGTTTCCTTAGCATGCTTCCATTTTACAAATGCACCAGTGAATGCTTGTCACCTGAGCAAGAAATGCTGATATTTTTACCTTCAGAATTAGAAGTTACACTCGCAGCTTAGCAGAACATCCACAGAATGGTCATATGAACTCACAACAATCCACACACAGCTGTCACACCCCATTCCATAGACATGAATGGAGGGGTGTGATGTCACCACCCTAGCATCCAGAGCCCCCGTGATCAGACATCTAATCCCCAATCCTTTGGAAAGGGCATAAGATGTCTGTTACGCCGAGCGCTCCGGGTCCCCGCTCCTCCCCGGAGCGCTCGCTACACTCTCCCCGCTGCAGCGCTCCGGTCAGATCCACTGACCCGGGGCGCTGCGATTCCGCTTCCAGCCGGGATGCGATTCGCGATGCGGGTAGCGCCCGCTCGCGATGCGCACCCCGGCTCCCGTACCTGACTCGCTCTCCCTCGGTCCTGTCCCGGCGCGCGGCCCCGCTCCCTAGGGCGCGCGCGCGCCGGGTCTTTGCGATTTAAAGGGCCACTGCGCCGCTGATTGGCGCAGTGATTCCAATTAGTGTCTTCACCTGTGCACTTCCCTATATCACCTCACTTCCCCTGCACTTCCTTGCCGGATCTTGTTGCCATCGTGCCAGTGAAAGCGTTTCCTTGTGTGTTCCTAGCCTGTGTTCCAGACCTCCTGCCGTTGCCCCTGACTACGATCCTTGCTGCCTGCCCCGACCTTCTGCTACGTCCGACCTTGCTTCTGTCTACTCCCTTGTACCGCGCCTATCTTCAGCAGCCAGAGAGGTGAGCCGTTGCTAGTGGATACGACCTGGTCACTACCGCCGCAGCAAGACCATCCCGCTTTGCGGCGGGCTCTGGTGAAAACCAGTAGTGACTTAGAACCGATCCACTAGCACGGTCCACGCCAATCCCTCTCTGGCACAGAGGATCCACTACCTGCCAGCCGGCATCGTGACAGTAGATCCGGCCATGGATCCCGCTGAAGTTCCTCTGCCAGTTGTCGCTGACCTTACCACGGTGGTCGCCCAGCAGTCACAACAGATAGCGCAACAAGGCCAACAGCTGTCTCAACTGACCGTTATGCTACAGCAGTTACTACCACAGCTTCAGCAGTCATCTCCTCCGCCAGCTCCTGCACCTCCTCCGCAGCGAGTGGCCGCTCCTGGTCTACGCCTATCCTTGCCGGATAAATTTGATGGGGACTCTAAGTTTTGCCGTGGCTTTCTTTCCCAATGTTCCCTGCATCTGGAGATGATGTCGGACCTGTTTCCCACTGAAAGGTCTAAGGTGGCTTTCGTAGTCAGCCTTCTGTCTGGAAAAGCCCTGTCTTGGGCCACACCGCTCTGGGACCGCAATGACCCCGTCACTGCCTCTGTACACTCCTTCTTCTCGGAAATCCGAAGTGTCTTTGAGGAACCTGCCCGAGCCTCTTCTGCTGAGACTGCCCTGTTGAACCTGGTCCAGGGTAATTCTTCCGTTGGCGAGTATGCCGTACAATTCCGTACTCTTGCTTCAGAATTATCCTGGAATAATGAGGCCCTCTGCGCGACCTTTAAAAAAGGCCTATCCAGCAACATTAAAGATGTTCTGGCCGCACGAGAAATTCCTGCTAATCTACATGAACTTATTCACCTAGCCACTCGCATTGACATGCGTTTTTCCGAAAGGCGTCAGGAGCTCCGCCAAGATATGGACTCTGTTCGCACGAGGCGTTTCTTCTCCTCGGCTCCTCTCTCCTCTGGTCCCCTGCAATCCGTTCCTGTGCCTCCCGCCGTGGAGGCTATGCAGGTCGACCGGTCTCGCCTGACACCTCAAGAGAGGACACGACGCCGCATGGAGAACCTCTGCCTGTACTGTGCTAGTACCGAACACTTCCTGAGGGATTGTCCTATCCGTCCTCCCCGCCTGGAAAGACGTACGCTGACTCCGCACAAAGGTGAGACAGTCCTTGATGTCTACTCTGCTTCTCCACGTCTTACTGTGCCTGTGCGGATGTCTGCCTCTGCCTTCTCCTTCTCTACTGTGGCCTTCTTGGACTCTGGATCTGCAGGAAATTTTATTTTGGCCTCTCTCGTCAACAGGTTCAACATCCCAGTGACCAGTCTCGCCAGACCCCTTTACATCAATTGTGTAAACAATGAAAGATTGGACTGTACCATACGTTTCCGCACGGAGCCCCTTCTAATGAGCATCGGATCTCATCACGAGAGGATTGAACTTTTGGTCCTCCCCAATTGCACCTCGGAAATTCTCCTTGGACTTCCCTGGCTTCAACTTCATTCCCCAACCCTGGATTGGTCCACTGGGGAGATCAAGAGTTGGGGGCCCTCTTGTTCCAAGGACTGTCTAAAACCGGTTCCCAGTAACCCTTGCCGTGACTCTGTGGTTCCTCCAGTAACCGGTCTCCCTAAGGCCTATATGGACTTCGCGGATGTTTTCTGCAAAAAACAAGCTGAGACTCTACCTCCTCACAGGCCTTATGATTGTCCTATCGACCTCCTCCCGGGCACTACTCCACCCCGGGGCAGAATTTATCCTCTCTCTGCCCCAGAGACTCTTGCCATGTCTGAATACGTCCAGGAAAATTTAAAAAAGGGCTTTATCCGTAAATCCTCCTCTCCTGCCGGAGCCGGATTTTTCTTTGTGTCCAAAAAAGATGGCTCCCTACGTCCTTGCATTGACTACCGCGGTCTTAATAAAATCACGGTTAAGAACCGCTACCCCCTACCCCTCATCTCTGAACTCTTTGATCGCCTCCAAGGTGCCCACATCTTTACTAAACTGGACTTAAGAGGTGCCTATAACCTCATCCGCATCAGAGAGGGGGATGAGTGGAAAACGGCATTTAACACCAGAGATGGACACTTTGAGTATCTGCTCATGCCCTTTGGCCTGTGCAACGCCCCTGCTGTCTTCCAAGACTTTGTTAATGAAATTTTTCGTGATCTGTTATACTCCTGTGTTGTTGTATATCTGGACGATATCCTAATTTTTTCTGCCAATCTAGAAGAACACCGCCAGCATGTCCGTATGGTTCTTCAGAGACTTCGTGACAATCAACTCTATGCCAAAATTGAGAAATGTATGTTTGAATGCCAATCTCTTCCTTTTCTAGGATATTTGGTCTCTGGCCAGGGATTACAAATGGATCCAGACAAACTCTCTGCCGTCTTAGATTGGCCACGCCCCTCCGGACTCCGTGCTATCCAACGCTTTTTGGGGTTCGCCAATTATTACAGGCAATTTATTCCACATTTTTCTACCGTTGTGGCTCCTATCGTGGCTTTAACCAAAAAAAATGCCGATCCCAAGTCTTGGCCTCCTCAAGCGGAAGACGCCTTTAAACGACTCAAGTCTGCCTTTTCTTCGGCTCCCGTGCTCTCCAGACCTGACCCTTCCAAACCCTTCCTATTGGAGGTTGATGCCTCCTCAGTGGGAGCTGGAGCTGTTCTTCTACAAAAAAATTCTTCCGGGCATGCTGTCACTTGTGGGTTTTTTTCTAGGACCTTCTCTCCGGCGGAGAGGAACTACTCCATCGGGGATCGAGAGCTTCTAGCCATTAAATTAGCACTTGAGGAATGGAGGCATCTGCTGGAGGGATCAAGATTTCCAGTTATTATTTACACCGACCACAAGAACCTCTCCTACCTCCAGTCTGCCCAACGGCTGAATCCTCGCCAGGCCCGGTGGTCTCTGTTCTTTGCCCGATTTAATTTTGAGATTCACTTTCGTCCTGCCGATAAGAACATTAGGGCCGATGCTCTCTCTCGTTCCTCGGATGCCTCAGAAGTTGAACTCTCTCCGCAACACATCATTCCACCTGACTGCCTGATCTCCACTTCTCCAGCCTCCATCAGGCAAACTCCTCCAGGAAAGACCTTTGTTTCTCCACGCCAACGCCTCGGAATCCTCAAATGGGGTCACTCCTCCCATCTCGCAGGTCATGTGGGCATCAAGAAATCTGTGCAACTCATCTCCCGCTTCTATTGGTGGCCGACTCTGGAGACGGATGTTGTGGACTTTGTGCGAGCCTGCACTATCTGTGCCCGGGATAAGACTCCTCGCCAGAAGCCCGCTGGTTTTCTTCATCCCCTGCCTGTCCCCGAACAGCCTTGGTCTCTGATTGGTATGGATTTTATTACTGATTTACCCCCTTCCCGTGGCAACACTGTTATTTGGGTGGTCGTTGATCGATTCTCCAAAATGGCACATTTCATCCCTCTTCCTGGTCTTCCTTCAGCGCCTCAGTTGGCTAAACAATTTTTTGTACACATTTTTCGTCTTCACGGGTTGCCTACGCAGATCGTCTCGGATAGAGGCGTCCAATTCGTGTCTAAATTCTGGAGGGCTCTCTGTAAACAACTCAAGATTAAATTAAATTTTTCTTCTGCATATCATCCCCAGTCCAATGGACAAGTAGAAAGAATTAACCAGGTCTTGGGTGATTATTTGCGACATTTTGTTTCCTCCCGCCAGGATGACTGGGCAGATCTCCTTCCATGGGCCGAATTCTCGTATAACTTCAGAGTCTCTGAATCTTCCTCCAAATCCCCATTTTTCGTGGTGTACGGCCGTCACCCTCTTCCCCCCCTCCCTACCCCCTTGCCCTCTGGTCTGCCCGCTGTGGATGAAATTTCTCGTGACCTTTCCATCATATGGAGAGAGACCCAAAATTCTCTCTTACAGGCTTCATCACGCATGAAGAAGTTCGCGGATAAGAAAAGAAGAGCTCCTCCCGTTTTTTCCCCTGGAGACAAGGTATGGCTCTCCGCTAAATATGTCCGCTTCCGTGTCCCTAGCTACAAGTTGGGACCACGCTATCTTGGTCCTTTCAAAATTTTGTGTCAAATTAATCCTGTCTCTTACAAACTTCTTCTTCCTCCTTCTCTTCGTATCCCTAATGCCTTTCACGTCTCTCTTCTTAAACCACTCATCCTCAACCGTTTTTCTCCCAAATCTGTTCCTCCCACTCCTGTTTCCGGCTCCTCGGACATCTTCTCTGTCAAAGAGATCTTAGCTTCTAAAAAGGTCAGAGGGAAAACTTTTTTTTTAGTGGACTGGGAGGGTTGTGGTCCTGAAGAGAGATCCTGGGAACCTGAGGACAACATCCTAGACAAAAGTCTGCTCCTCAGGTTCTCAGGCTCTAAGAAGAGGGGGAGACCCAAGGGGGGGGGTACTGTTACGCCGAGCGCTCCGGGTCCCCGCTCCTCCCCGGAGCGCTCGCTACACTCTCCCCGCTGCAGCGCTCCGGTCAGATCCACTGACCCGGGGCGCTGCGAATCCGCTTCCAGCCGGGATGCGATTCGCGATGCGGGTAGCGCCCGCTCGCGATGCGCACCCCGGCTCCCGTACCTGACTCGCTCTCCCTCGGTCCTGTCCCGGCGCGCGCGGCCCCGCTCCCTAGGGCGCGCGCGCGCCGGGTCTTTGCGATTTAAAGGGCCACTGCGCCGCTGATTGGCGCAGTGATTCCAATTAGTGTCTTCACCTGTGCACTTCCCTATATCACCTCACTTCCCCTGCACTTCCTTGCCGGATCTTGTTGCCAGTGAAAGCGTTTCCTTGTGTGTTCCTAGCCTGTGTTCCAGACCTCCTGCCGTTGCCCCTGACTACGATCCTTGCTGCCTGCCCCGACCTTCTGCTACGTCCGACCTTGCTTCTGTCTACTCCCTTGTACCGCGCCTATCTTCAGCAGCCAGAGAGGTGAGCCGTTGCTAGTGGATACGACCTGGTCACTACCGCCGCAGCAAGACCATCCCGCTTTGCGGCGGGCTCTGGTGAAAACCAGTAGTGACTTAGAACCGATCCACTAGCACGGTCCACGCCAATCCCTCTCTGGCACAGAGGATCCACTACCTGCCAGCCGGCATCGTGACAATGTCTAGGGGAGGAGAACACCTTTAATGCTTGTGAATATTTAATATTACTCTTAGGCCTCAATCACACCACATATTTTATGAGCAGAATTCCACTCTGGAGTCCCACTGCGGAAAATATGTTGCAGCAGCTTCCCATTTTTTTAATGGGATTCTGTTGCACCATTCCCACTACCGAATTTCCACAGAGAACTTTCTGCCACCCCAGACTCCCAGCCAAAAGAATAAACATGCGCTTTGAACTGCATTGCCATCTATGGAGATTAAAGATTTCTGAGAGGTCATAGCACCGCCCTGTTGTGCCGGCACCCACTACAGATAAATGGAACTCCCACCTGGAATATCTCCAAGCAGTGTGTGAATGACCCCTTATAGTCAAAATAAAAATCTTTTGAAAGTTCATGTAGCTGGGTAAACATTAGTAAACTATTGCACAATATTTCTTATTTATCTCTCCTTCTTTCAAAGTTTTACTTATCATGGTTTTGTACTTTTTTCTGTCTATAAGATGTGAAACATAATCATAAATATAACATATCACATTTTTGATAGAAACAAAAAAAAAAGTACACTAAACCTATCTCAGAACATAACTTGTCCTCAATCGATCATTTATTTACAAATTTTTTTATCAGGGTAAGAATGGGTTCACACTGCAGCTGTTTCATTTTTCGTTTACTTTTTGTTTATTTTGTTGTATGCAAAAATAGAGTGAACTATGCTATTGTGTAAAAAAAAAAGTATATGTTACAATTAGAAAATAAAATCCCAGTGTGAACCTACTCTAAGTGTATATACAAAGATTACTGTTTGAATTCTCTTTTTCTTTTCAGGGCCACCTTACTTGTACTTACACTATGACAATACACTCACAGAATGCAGACATAGTATTAGTCTTCTAATTATAGAGGCATTTTAGAGATTATAGTGTGATATTACATCTCATTAAGTGATTTGGTGTGAATAGAAATGACATGCCTTCCCATGTTTCCTCTGAAAGTTATCTCAAAATGGTGAAGGTGAGTGGTAACTCGATAAATACAGGAACTTGTTGGGGGTATATGTTTGAAAGAAAATATAACACATGTATCCTTTTCTTTAGTTCTTGACAAGGCTAAAGCAAATGTTATGTCTCAAGCTACAAGAACAAGCATGTTGCATAAAACCACATAAATTATCTGTAAAGGCAGGCGACGCCTGTCTGCTTCACTTTATCCTATTCTGTTCTCTGAAAAAAATAAAAATAAACAGAAGTTCTTATACACCACAATGTTTGTTTCTTAATTGTACTTAATTCTTTGATCTCTGCTTTATTTTACCCATTATTAAATATTGGCAGCCAAATAAAAACTGTTTTATAAAGCTGGATTGAAAGTATAGATATGTAATACTTCTTTGAATTAACCGTGCTCCATATAAAAAATAAATAAATCATGACGAAGTTAACTGTGGACCCTTCTGCTTTTACACATAATATACACAAGGAAGGCTCTTCATTATAACCTTCACATGTGTGTACTTATGGAACCATATCAGTCTTTTTTAAACACAGTGGTCCCTCAACATACGATGGTAATTCGTTCCAAATGAACCATCGTTTGTTGAAACCATCGTGTGTTGAGGGATCCGTGCAATGTAAAGTATAGGAAGTTATACTCACCATCTCTGCTGGCCGGGAATGTCGCTCTTCATCGCCGTCATCACGTTGCTGCGCACGCCGCTCTTAATGGATGACCGGACGGCATGCGCGCCGACGTGAGGATGACGACGGAGAGCGACAGCGACGGCGAGACTCACCGGACGGGGCACCTTAAACAGCTATCTGGCGGCAGCTGAAGTAGTCTGCGCTGCCGGATAGCCGTTTATGCGATGGCCCCGACATACAAAAGCATCGTATGTTGATGCTGCCTTCAACATATAGTGAATATTCGTAATTTCGAATATATATAGCGTATATATTCCCAATATCTGCAAATTCGCGAATTTGCAATATTTGCGATAAAAATTTGAAATGCGAATATTCGCACCCAACACTATTCACAAATGCATCAAACATATGCCCAGGCCCCCATTCACCTGACAGAGGTAAAAAAAAAAAAAAAGTATTATTTTGTCATATGTCACACTGGTATTTCTTGGCATATCTATTTGGTGCATACATTAACCCCTTCCCTCTTTGGTGATTTTTCATTTTTGTACTTTTGTTTTTCCCCCTCACCTTCTAAAAATCATAACACTTTCAATTTTCCTCCTAAAAATCCATATGAGAGCTTTACCATGAATAACTTCACTACAAAATCTCTGGCAAAACCAGAGAAAAATTATTTGTGGGGCAAAATAAAAAATAAAAAAGACATTTTGTAATTTTTTGCTGCTTCCGTTTCTTCGCAGTGCCGTTTTCGGTAAAAATTGCACCTTATATTTATTCTGTAGGTCCATACGGTCGCAAGGATACACAATTTATATAGGTTTGATTTTATTTTACTATACAAAAAATTATAAATACATGCACCAAAATGAATACGTTGAAAAATGTCCTCATATGACCCCTTTAACTTTTTTACTTTTCCGCATAAGGGGGCGGTATGAGGGCTAATTTTTGGTGCCGTGATCTGAAGTTTTTATCTGTACCATTTTTGTCTTGATCGGACTTTTTGATCACTTTTTATAAATGTTTTAATGGTATGAAAAGTGACCAAAAATACGCTATTTTGGACTTTTGATTTTTTTATGTGTAGTTTGGACACTTACGCATGCGGCAATACCACATATGTTTATTTTTATTTTTATGTACACAGTTTTTTTTTTTATGGGAAAAAGGGGGTGATTCAAACTTTTATCAGGGAAGGGGTTAAATCACATTTATTAACACTTTATTTTCACAATTTTTTTTCAGTTATAGCCCCCATAGGGGACTATAACATTGCACACACTGATTTCCTACACTGATCACTGCCATGCAATAGCATGGGATTGATCAGTGTTATCGCCGCTCGACTGCTCCTACCTTGATCTCAGGCACGGAGCAGTCATTCGGCGATTGGACAGTGAGAGGGTAGGTAGGGATCCTCCGTGCATCCTGCAAGCTGTTCTGAACACCGCGATTTCACCACTTCCTATGTGCATAACCTTACATTTATCAGTGTTAAACCTCATCTGCCACTTGTCAGATCTATTTGTAGTAGTGCACCAGCTTCTTTTGTGTTCACCACTTTACACAGTTTAGAATCATCTGCATAAATTGACACTTTCCTGTGTAATTCCTCTACATGTTCCTTAATAAATAGGGCCCAATAATGATCCATGGAGTATCCCAATTTTAATGGTGACACAATCAGATTATGTACCGTTAATAACCCTCTGTTTTCTATCACTGAGCCAGTTACTTACTCACTTACACATATGTTCCCCCGGACCAGGCCTTCTCATTTCATGTTCTAAATTCTATGCAGCATAGTACAGTGATCCTTCAACATACAATGGTAATTCATTCCAAGTAGACCATCGTTACTTGAATCCATCGTATGTTGAGGGATCTGTGCAATAATAATATAGAAAGTTATACTCAAGTGTCCCCGCCGCTCCAGACCGTTACCGCTCTCCTGTCGCCGTCATCACATCCCTGGGGTTTCACCCCCACTCCGGACCATCACCGCTGCCCTGGATCGTCGCTCTCCATCGCCGTCATCACGTCGCTGCGCATGCTTCTCTTATTGGATGACGGGACGGCACTCGCGGTGACGTGATGACGGCGAAGGAGAGCGACGGCCATGCAGCGGAGCATGAAGAGGATGGTCTGGAACGTCGGGGACAGGTGAGTGACACTCACCGGAGCACACGGGGCACATTAAACGGCTATTCAGCAGCAGCTAAAGCAGTCTGTACTGCCGGATAGCAGTTTATGTGATGGTCCCGACATATAAAAGCATCATATGTTTATGCTGCCTTCAACATATGATGGCCTCTAAGAGGCCATTGTATGTTGAAATGATTGAATGTCGGGGCCATCGTAGGTCGGGGATCACTGCATCAAATACCTTGGTAATAAAGATACATGACATTGAGGCAGTTCAGTATTGAGCTTTATTCCACAAAAAAAGCTGATCAATTTAGTTTGTCAGGATGGATCTTTCCTGCTGATACAGAGTTATATGTTTATTTACGGTTAAATACGGTACTTCAGTCTAGTATATTTTTAGGAAACATTCATACATTTTCCCACAATATAGATTCAAGAGAAGAAATTCTATGCAGTAAAATAAGGTTAGATTTTAGGGGGAATATTACACTGGTCCTGAATGAAAACCTCTGACATCCTACTTTACAAACTGGAGTTCTGGCGGAATTGAGGTTTACATGCATGGAGAATGTAATTGAGCCAATACATGTCACTTTATTCAGGAGCCAAATAATAGGTCACATATCTTAAATGGGCCCTCTCATTAAAACTATTTTCTGCTATTGCACTCCTTAAGGTAAATAAAAAATATTTCTAATGTGGCTTAAAATAAAGTTTTCTATGTTTTATTTGTGTTTAAAAAAGCTGCCACTAGGTGTCTCCCTACTTGTCCAGAGCCAGTTTCCCACATCTCTTGCACAGACTTTGGATTCCTGCTGGCCTGACAGAAGTCCAAAATCAGGAAATGCCGTCCGGAGTGCTGAGGGGAGTGTTTGCAGCCTTAGCCAATAATAGCTCATCTAACACACCAAACTGCTCTGGGGTGTGTTTAGCGGAGTTAGGGAGGAAGTTCTCCTCTGGGTAATGCCCGTTCCCAGTCTGTGAACCTGACTGAGCATAAAATACTGAGCAATATCAAGGTAGAGAACTAAAAAATTATAAAAAATATAGATGGGGGGGTATCATGATGGGGGCAGTGAATTGGGAGGATTATAAAATTTAGCAAGATCATGAGAGGAACTCTTTAACCCCTAAACAACATAGGACATAAAAGTACGTCCTGGTACCCTGGTACTTAACAAATCTGGACATATATTTACATCCTATACTTGACATCCTATACATGACATCCTATACGGTGCTCACGGTCATGCGTGGCAGGTCCCGGCTGCTATCAGCAGCCAGGGACCTGCCGGTAATGGCGGACATCAGCGATAGCGCTTATATCCGTCATTAACCCCTCACATGCAGTGATCAATACAGATCATAGCATCTGCAGAAATGCAGAGCAGCATATGTTTGCTATGGGGATTTTCTCCTACTCTGGACAGTTCTTAAAATGGACAGAGATGACAGCAGAGAGCACTGTGGTCATAATGTCAGCAGAGAGCACAGTGTTCCAAAAAGAAAATAATTTCCTCTGTAGTGTTCAGCAGCTAATAAGTACTGGAAGGATTAAGATTTTTTTTATAGAAGTAATATACAAATCTGTTTAACTTTCTGGCACCAGTTGATAAAAAAAAAATTTCCACCAGAGTACCCCTTTAACCCCTTCACGACCCAGCCCATTTTCACCTTCAGGACCTGGGCATTTTTTGAGCATCTGACCACTGTTACTTTAAACATTAATAACTCTGGAATGCTTTTACTTATCATTCTGATTCCGAGGTTTTTTTTTCCGTAACATATTCTACTTTATGTTATTGGTAAAATTTCACTGATATTTGCATGCTTTCTTGGTAAAAAAATCAAAAAATGTCATGAAAACTTTGAACATTTAGTATTTTTCTAACCTTGAAACTCTCTGCTTGTAAGGAAAATGGATATTCCAAATAAATTACATATTGATTCACATATAAAATATGTCTACTTTATGTTTGCATCAAAAAATTGGCGTGTTTTTACTTTTGGAAGACACCAGAGGGCTTCAAAGTTCAGCAGCAATTTTCCAATTTTTCTCAAGATTTTCAAAATCGTAATTTTTCAGGGACCAGTTAAGGTTGGAAGTGGATTTTAAGGGTCTTCATATTAGAAATATCCCATAAATGACCCCATTATAAAAACTGCACCCCCAAAGTATTCAAAATAACATTCAGTAAGTGTGTTAACCCTTTAGGTGATTCACAGGAATAGCAGCAAAGTGAAGGAGAAAACTCAAAATTTTCATTTTTTACACTCGCATGTTCTTGTAGACCCAATTTTTGAATTTTTACAAGGGGTAAAAGGAGAGAAATCACCCTAAAATTTGTAACCCAATTTCTCTCAAGTAAGTAAACACCTCATATGTCTATATAAAGTGTTCGGCGGGCGCAGTAGAGGGCTCAGAACGGAAGGAGTGACAATGGGATTTTGGAGAGTGAGTTTTTCTGAAAGGGTTTTTGGGGGGCATGTCCCATTTAGGAAGCCCCTATGGTGCCAAAACAGTGGACACCCCCACATGTGACCCCATTTTAGAAACTACACCCCTCATGGAATTTAATAAGGGGTGCAGTGAGCATTTACACCCCACTGGCGTTTGACAGATATTTGAAACAGTGGACTGTGCAAATGAAAAATTGTATTTTTCATTTTCACAGACCACTGTTCCAAAAATCTGTCATACACCAGTGGGGTGTAAATGCTCACTGCACCCCTTATTAAATTCCATGAGGGGTGTAGTTTCCAAAATGGGGTCACATATGGATATTTATTGTTTTGCGTTTATGTCAGAACTGCTGTAACAATCAGCCACCCCTGTGCAAATCATCTCAAATGTACATGGTGCACTCTCCCTTCTGAGCTTTGTTGTGCGCCCCCAGAGCACTTTGCGCCCACATATGGGGTATCTTCATACTCTCAAGAAATTGCATTACAAATTTCGAGGGTCTTTTTTACCTCTTGTGAAAATGAAAAGTATGCGGCAACACCAGCATGTCAGTGTAAAAAATTTAATTTTTATACACCAACATGCTGGTGTAGACCCCAACTTCACCTTTTCATAGGGGTTAAAGAAGAAAAAGCCCCCCAACATTTGTAAGGCAATTTCTCCAGAGTACGAGATACCCCATATGTGTCCCAAAACTGTTGCCCTGAAATACGACAGGGCTCCAAAGTGAGAGAGCGCCATGCGCATTTGAGGCCTAAATTAAGGTTTTGCATAGGGGTGGACATAGGGGTATTCTACTCCAGTGATTCCCAAACAGGGGGCCTCCAGCTGTTGCAAAACTCCCAGCATTCCTGGACAGTCAATGACTGTCCGGCAATACTGGGAGTTGTTGTTTTGCAACAGCTGGAGGCTCCGTTTTGGAAACAGTAGCATACCAGACGTTTTTAATTTTTATTGGGGAGGGGAGGGGGGCTGTGTAGGGGTATGTGTATATGTAGTGTTTTTTACTTTTTATTTTAGGTTAGTGTAAGTGTAGTGTAGTGTTTTTAGGGTACAGTCACACGGGCAGAGGTTCACAGCAAGCTTGCTGCTGGGAGTTTGAGCTGCAGCGCAAAATTTGCGCCATCTCAAACTTGCAGCCTGATACTCACTGTGAACCTCCGCCCATGTGAGTGTACCCTGTACATTCACATTGGGGGGGGGGCAAACATTCAGCTGTTGCAAAACTACAACTCCGAGCATGCCCTTTGGATGTCCGTGCATGCTGGGAGTTGTAGTTTTGCAACAGCTGGAGGCACACTAGTTGCGAAACACGGAGTTAGATAACAAACTGGTGTTTCGCAACCAGTGTGCCTTCAGCTGTTGCAAAAACTACAAATCTCAGCATGCAGTGACAGCAGAAGGGCATGCTGGGACTTGTAGTTATGCAACAGCTAGAGGCATTCTGCTACAACTCCCAGAATGTTCTTTGGCTGTCCGTGCATGCTGGGGGTTGCAGCTATGCAACAGCTGAAGGCATACTGGTTGCAAAACACTTGAAAGTTTATTACTTAACTTAGTGTTTCCAAACCAGTGTGCCTCCAGCTGTTGCAAAACTACAACTCCCAACATGCATGGTCTTTCAGTGCATGCTGGGAGTTATAGTTTTGCAACTGATGGAGGCACACGGGTTGGGAAACACTGAGTTAGGAAACGGACAATGTTTCCCAACTAGAGTGCCTCCAGTTGTTGCAAAACTACAACTCCCAGCATACCCAGGCATGCTGCAAGTTGTAGTTCGGCAATATCTGAAGGATCAGATGTTGCCGAACTGCAACTTCCAGCATGCTTGGGCAGTCTGGTAGTTTTGTAACATCTGGAGGTCCACAGTTTGGAGACCACTGTATAATGGTCTCCAATCTGTGCTCTTCCAGATGTTACAGAACTTCAACTCCCAGCATGCCTGGACAGACTGAGCATGCTGAAATTTGTAGCTTTGCAACATCTGGAAGAGCACAGATTGGAGACCATTATACAGTGGTCCCCAAACTGTGGACCTCCAGATGTTGCAAAACTACAACTCCCAGCATGCACAGAAAGCCAAAGGCTGTCTGGGCATGCTGGGATTTGCAGTTTTGAAACTCCCAGAGGCAGCGGTGAGATCTCTTTACGGCGATCTCACTGCTGCCAATGAAGATGCCGCCCCGCTGCCGGAAACTCACCGCCGGGAAGGCACCAACTCCGGGACCGCCTTGAGGACGCCGCTCGCGCTGTTACCGCTCGGGACACCGCATGGCCGGGTAAGTGACGCCGGGGGACGGGTAAGGGACACTTAGCAGAGTGGTGTGTGTCACGATCCCCGTGATTGGGACTCACACACCACGCTGCTAAGTATTCTCATAGCGAAACACTGCTATCAGCTAGTCAGATTTGGGGGGGGGGATTAAACCCCCCCGTGGTCGCATGGTAAGATGGCTGGCTATCAGTGATAGCCACCATCTTACCGGGCGCTGCGGGATGCCGCGAGTAGCGGCAAAAATGTTCATGACGTACCTGTACGTCATGGGTCGGGAACACCTTCCCACTCACGTACAGGTATGGCATAGGTCAGGAAGGGGTTAATGCCAAAATGGGCTGTGTCCTTGTAGGTTCTTTGCCTGTTAGAAATTGTAACTTTTTTCTATGATATTGTTTCCAGTTCCAGTTATGATAGGAAGGTGACAGATTCTTAAATATAACTTTCTATCATCTCTGTTGTATCATGAAAATAAGCCCTGTCTACATGCCCTTGTAGGGCACATGGACAACAAAGAAGAGGTCCAAAAACCGAGGACATCTCTGTAAGAGCTGCTCTCGTTCTGGCGGAATTGAGTTGTCCTTGTATTACATAGACAGCCATTCATGTGGAAGGAGTGCCTGTCATTGGGTTTTGTGTAAAATGTATGAAATTCATCTGTTTGCAAGGACCTTTAGAGTTTTATCTATGACCCAGTAAATTATTTGTTTGGCTCTAAAACAAAATCTCACTCTTCCAAGCTTTAACAGGCTTCAGAGCTAAGCTTCTAGTTATTGTATCTTATACTGTAAATATATGTTGATCAAAATGCTATTTAGCTTTGCTGGAATTTCTCATCATCAAGATAGTTCATTGATGTTGGAAATAAAACCCTACTGTTATTTTTATTGTGTGCTTGATACATAAGAATGTATTGGTAAACAAAGTTCTCCACTGTATTGTTGATAAAGTAGTGTTTATATAGTATATTTGTTAATGTGGTTTTGTAGCTATTTTTCTCTCTCTTTTTAATCATAATTAGCATTCAAGCTAGGCTCTTTTAATGAGATGAAAATTAAAGTTTCTGCATGTAATGCCATATTTTCATGCCTTCCATGCTTCAAGAGTTTTTGTGAATAAATATTGATATCAATAGACTTCCAGAAAAAAATCTCCATCATAAACAACTAAAAATGTATTCCAAAGGCACTCGCAATTTTCAAAATGTAATAATGATAATTAGAATGTAGAAACTGCTTATATTTTAATGTGATTTAAAGAATGTTGAATGCATATTAATGTAAATACATACTGCATATGATCAAAATTGGCATACATGCTGTCATTTGAAAATAGTTACCTGTAGAACAAAAAGAGACAGTGTAAGGCTTGAAAATTTGCAAAAATGTTGCATATTTGACAACCTTCTAATTTGGTGCTAAAAAACATGCATTTAGAAAGTTTTCCCTTCTACTTTTTACATCTTGTTATGTTGCGGCCTTGCGCTAAAATAAAAAAGTTGATTTTTCCCCGTCATTCTGCACATACTTCCCTTATAATGAGAATTTAAAACTAGAATATTATTTAAAATTAAAAACTAAAATTTTATTTAAAATTTAAAACTAAAATTTTGCATGGACATAAGTATTTAGGTCATTTGATATGAAAATTTACATTTAAATTGAGTTAACTGGATGGGATTTGGAAGGACACACCCCATCTATATAAGGTCTCACAGTTGATAATGCATATTAGAGCAAAAACCAAGTCATGAGATGGAAAGAACTTCCTGTTGAACTCAGAAACAGAATTGTGTGTAGGCAAAGGTCTGAAGAAGGGTACAATGAAATGTATGATACAGTGAAAAATGCCAATTTTATACTCTCTTGCAGATCTATGGCTTCACACAATCCTGTTTCTGAGCTTTAAAGGCATTTTTTTACTCATATCATTTCTTGGTTTTTGCTCTGATATGCATTGTCAGCTATAAGACCTTATATAGCCAGAGCTGTGCATTTCCCCATCATGTTCAATCATCTGAATTTAAAGGGGTACTCCCCCCCTTGACATCTTATCCCCTATCCAAAGGAAAGGGGATAAGATGTCTGATCAGCAGTGTGACCCCCGGGATCTCGGCTGCAGCACCCCGCTATCATTACTGCACAGAGAAAACAAACTCTGTGCGTAATGACGAGTGATACAGGGGCCGGAGCATCGTGAATTCCACTAGATTTCCACTTAGATTTTTGGGGCCCCAAAGAATTGCCATTCTGCCACACAGTGTTTTTTCCTTGAAAAAATGCAGTGTCCAGATGTTAGCTGCAATTCAATAGGGAACTGCAAAGTGCCATAACCACTTGGCATTTTTCAGTTTGGTGCTTTTTTTAATCCATTTGGTGTTTTATTTTTAAATTTATTTTTATTTTTTTGCTATTTTGGGCCCAGTGGGCAATTTTAAAAAATGACCTGATGTTGAGGCTTTGGTGTTTTCTTGGGAAAATCTTGTTGTTTTTCTCTCATAGAAGTATGTGGGCGTGAAAAAACAATACAATCTAAAAAGGGATGGAGTTCATTTTTTTTAAATTCAATTTCATAGGTTACCATTAAAAAAAAAAAAAGATTCAGTAGGGATTAGATTTTATTTTGGAATGTTATCATTTTTAAGCAAGGGACAAATATCGACAACAGGGCAGGGAATCACTAGTGGCTGATAATATAAAAATAGTGAAAATGTCTGATTTTCATTATGTGTAATTTAATAATTAATTTTATGTAATAAATGTATTTTTATGTGTAATGTATGGGTATAAATTTTATTCTGGGTTACTGTTCTATGATTGGAGTAGTTGTCCAGGTGCTGAGGGACTGATGCTGGGTCTCACTCCTGAGACCCACTGCCATCATAACTTAAAAGCCGGGGAAGCGGTTGGCATGTAACTCCGCTCCCCTGCCATCCAGGGCTGCTGAAATCTTGGTTCCCTACTAGTAAATTCATATATCCTGTAGAAGCCCTCATTGGTAAATTAATGGGACCAATGAGCATAGCTAGCGGAAAATATGAATTTACAAGAGAAGTGGCGATATGCTTTATACAGTAACCTGTGTCACCGCCACTGTGAGCCCCTATTACCCACTCACCTCTGCATCGCTTCCCACTACCTACAAACAAGACTACAACTCCCAGTATGTCAGAACATGCTGGGAGTTGTAGTCTTTACACTGAATTGTGAGTGGTCTCTCACCATTTAGTCAACAAGGGGTGCTACTATACGTATCAAATGCAAACATTATATCAACAAAGAGAAAGAAATACGCAACATAGCGCCCACCCACACAACACCCCTGAAGAATACGGGTGACGGAACGCGTGGGGTCCTAGGGGGGCACCTGCCTGGTTATTCCTCCATCAGCCGTCCTGTGTTTATCTCCCCCATACTAATATTAAATGTGACTACAGGTTGTATATGGGTTATGTGCTTTGGGGAGATTATGTATTGAAGTGGAATTGTTTACTATATCATTGAGAAGGGTATCTTTATATTACAATAGGCAGGTGCCCTGGGTGGGGTTCCCCTTGTTTAGGGGGATCCCCCTGTTTGTGCAGGTGGACATTCTTGGCCTTTTAAATGGTTTTAATTGTAATGTCTGCTTTTTTGTATGAAGTATATGTGTAAATAAAGATAAAACTCTTTGAAATACAGAGATTGTGGGTGTGCGCTATGTTGCATATCTTTGTTGTCTCCTTGTTGATATAATGGGAGTTGTAGTCTTGTCTGTATCAAGTGGGGAGCGATGCAGAGGCGAACGGCCTGAGGGGCTCAATAAAAAATGTTCTAAAAATATATGTTTAATAAAATTCAGGATTAAAGTTTAAACATATCTGCAACAATAATGAGATTAATACTTTGGACATTAATGCTTTGCTTGATTTGTCTGTTAATGATAATATACCGTATTTATTGGCGTATAACACACAGTCTATCTGCGTGTTATACGCCGATAAGCTTCTGCAGTTCAATGATTTAAAGTCGGCGCTTTAAATCAATGAACTGCAGCGGCTTTTGCAGGTGCAGAGACCTGTCGTCACTGCCGGCTTCTCTGCCCCTGCCTGTCCTGGGGTCTAGAGCCCTGCGGCCGCCCCTTCTCTCCCCTTGGCTATCAATGCTGCTGCCCCATTGCCGGGGCCGATAGCCAGGGGGAGAGAAGTGGCACCGGCAATGGGGCAGCGGTGCCGACAGACAGGGGGAGAGACGGGGCAGCGGCACCCATTGCCGGTGCCGCTGCCCCGTTGCCTCCCCCATTCCCGGTTGTATAATTACCTGTTGCCGGGGTCGGGTCCATGCTGCTTCAGGCCTCCGGTGTGCGTCCCCTGCGTCGTTGCTATGCGTTGCGAGACGCAATGACGAGTGACGCATATCCTTCTCTCCCCCTGGCTATCGGCATCGGCAAAGGGGCAGCGGCACCAATAGCCAGGGGGAGAGAAGGGGCAGCGGAGCCGATAGCAGGGGGAGAGAAGCGGCGGCAGCAGGGCTTGGACCCCAGGAAAGGCGGGGGGAGAGAAGCAGGCAGCGACGGCCTCTCCCCCCCTGCCTTTCCTAGGGGCTTCTGTGGGGTCAGAAACAGTGTATTGGGGTATACACATGCACACACACGCACCCTCATTTTACCAAGGATATTTGGGTAAAACACTTTTTTACCCAAATATCCTTGGTAAAATGAGGGTGCGTGTTATAGGCCTGTGCGTGGTATACCCCGATAAATGCGGTAAATGATCATTCAAATGTTTTGCATGATAATTTACAAGTGTCTGAAGTGATAAATAATGATAACAGTTCAGCTGACACATGTGGCTTCACATTTCATGAACTCACAGTACTATCTCAACTACAAATGAATCAGGCTATATCTCTGTGAAACAGTTTTGCCTAAATTTAACACTACTAACCCAGAAGTCTATCCTGTTATGTCCAGGACTTCGGTCCTTGATCGATTTCAGATATGTATAGAACAGGAGTTAATCTACTTCACACAGCAGCAATTTGCCACACCTTTGGTAATTTAACACGCTCCGAAAACAATGCTCTTAAAGAACTAGAAAGTGCTAAGCACGTTATTATAAAGGGGGAGCATTGTGGTGCTAGACAGCGGTTTGTATTGTAAGTTAAATGACAAAATATTATTAAACGCTAGCACCTACAGACAACTGCCCAAAAATCCCACCAGTGTTTTTTAGGCTCAACGGAAATCCATTGTGGACTTGGGAGTGAGTGGAGGTTTCCTAACTAAAAAAACAAGCAGAATTTATATCTTTCAGGGATCCCATCATTCCCATCTTCCACTCACTCCTGAAAGTTCACAAAAATCTATTCCCCCCTAAAATGAGACCCATAGTCGCCGAGTGCTTCACCCCAAGTTCCGCTCATTCCAGGATATATTAAGGACACTGGAAGTGTCCTATCGGCCATGCAGGGGTTTAAATGGCAGGATGACATGATGTGGCTCATAGCTGATGTTACAGCGCTTTATTCAGTCATTCCACATGATAAGGCAATTTTTTCTGGTAAATGGTTTTTACAATTGCACTCATCTTACCCCGGTGACCTGCAGGAATATATAATCCTTGCGATTGAGTATTTTCTCTCGCACTACTTTTTCATGTTCAATGGAAAGTTTTTCCTGCAGGTTACTGGTGCATGGATGGGTTTGAAATTTTTCCCCTCTCTCACCAACATTTTTATGTGTTGGTGGAAGAGGAAATATTTGTTTTCTTTGTGAAATTTATTTTCAGACTCCATTTGCTGGTACGGTCGCTACGTAGACGACCTCCTCTTTATATGGAGATCGAGTATGCCGACCATGCCAGCATTTGGCTATTTTTTTTAAGCAGAATCACTGTAATTACATTTTTACTTTACATCAAGACCCCTTTTTTTTATAAATTTTTTGGATTTGACCCTTATTGGCGATAGTACCTTGGGGAACATATACACCAAAATTTCTAGAAAGGAAATGGACGTTAATTCGATTCTGGAAGCCACATCATGTCATCCTCCACATGTTGTAAAAAAAAAAGATTTTTCACCAGAAGCGGAGCAAATTGGTTCTAGGTTAAGAAACTGGGGATAACAACAATGGTCCATTGATAGGGCCAGAATCATTAGAGAACAAAGGGATCATAACACCTTAATTTTTGGTAAACAAAACCCCAAGAAAGATGATGTCATCAAACTTATAGTGTTCTCTGCACTCTATAGTCGGGAGTTCAAGCACATCTGTTCTATAGATTTTTGCCCATGATAATACATGATACCGCCTATAAAGGGGTATTTGAGGGAGGATAAAAGTGTGTCTCTAGACGGGCCAGAACAATAGGACAGAGAGTGTCTCCGAGTTTATTCAGTCATAGAATAAAAAGAAAAAAACAATACTTGGCTTAACACTGTGGGAAATTTTTAGAATAAAAAGAAAACAATACTTGGCTTAAAACTGTGGGAAATTTTTAATGCGGACACCTTCGCTGTATTTATTGCTCAGTTATGAAAATTACTAATTAATTTACTTCTTGTGTCTCTGGAGAGATATTCGCAGTGAAACAGTTCATTAACTGTAACACTGCATATGTCATCTATCTAATTACTTGTCAAGAGTGTTGTGTCCAGTATGTGGAATGTACCACCAATACACTCAAAACTAGAAATAGGAAACATTTGTTGGACATTCCCCATTTTTCCTCCCATCATGTCTCTATGGCGATGAGACATTGTGTGAAGAAAGATGACGGAAAGTTTTTCACACTTCCTGTGCAGGGTATCGAGAAAGTTGTCTCACCAGTTAGAGGAGGAAATGCTAAACAAAAATAACTAGATAGGAACATTTTTTGGATAATAAGACTGAAAACTACTGTAGCCCCTTAAGGACTGAGCCCTTTTTTGCAATTCTGACCACTGTCACTTTAAGCATTAATAACTCTAAGATGCTTTTACCAATTATTCTGATTCTGAGATTGTTTTTTCGTGACATATTCTACTTTATTTTAGTGGTAAATTTTCATCGCTACTTGCATCCTTTCTTGGTGAAAAATCCCCAAATTTCATGAAAATTTTTGAAATTTTGCATTTTTCTAACTTTGAAACTCTCTGCTTGTAAGGAAAATGGATATTCCAAATAAATTATATATTGATTCACAAATACAATATGTCTACTTTATGTTGGCATCATAAAATTGAGATATTTTAACTTTTTGAAAAAATTTGAGGGCTTCAAAGTATAGCAGCAATTTTCAAAATTTTCATAAAAATTGCAAAATCTGAAGGGACAGATGTTACAGAACTACAACTCCCAGCATACCTGGGCAGTCTAGGCATGCTGAGAGTTGTAGTTTTGCAACATATGGAGGGCTACCGTTTGGGCACCACTGTAATAGTGGTCTCCAAACTGTGACCCTCCAGATGTTGCAAAACTACAACTCCCAGCATGCCCAGACAGCTGGGAGTTGCAGTTTGGCAACCACTAGAAGGGCAGCAGTAAATATCGCTTTACTGCCACCTTCCTTTCCCCCGACCGTCGCTTCCCTACCTGCGCCGCTGATCTCCGCTGATGCCACCGATGATCCACGGTCCCCACGGCATCTTCCCCTCAGGTACTGGCCACCATCTTCTTCCCCTGTTCTGCCCGACATCCAGTCTTCCACTGCTATTGGTCAGCATTCAATGCTGACTTATGGCAGGGGATAGGAGGAGATCGCAGCACTGCAACCTCGCTCCTATCCCTCAGGATGATCAGGGCTGTCACTGACAGCTCCGATCATCCCTAGTTCATCATCCATATCCTATTTCATCATCCATACGCCCTCAGTCCTTATGGACTTTAAAATGGGGCATATGGATACGCCCACCGTCCTTAAGAGGGTGGATTTCCGGATGCTCTCAATTGTAGGCAGGATGTTATCCTGCACTATTGAGACATGCATAATTATTATAGAGTATATATACTGTATATCTATATGTACAGGGTAAACAATATTAAACAATAATTCTACATCTGAAAGGAATATGTCATGTGCCATGGATTTATATTGTAACTATATTTTCTAGTTGCTAGTAACTACAGCTTAAATTCTGTATTACTTGGGCAACTGACACCATTTTCCAGGGTAATATTTATTTCTTTATTTCTCTTTTTCTTAATTAAGTTGCTAATTTTTGCAATGTACATATAAATGTCCATTACCGCCCGGAATATGCTGTCGTTTTCCCATACAAGATGATAATTTTATTCTGGTTTTTCATCTGTTGTTTTTATGCATTTTCATTTCTGTGTGTGAATTATGTTATGTACTTTCTGACACATCTTTGAATGACAAAACCTCAGGAAAAGGTTAGAGAAGTGGAGGAGTGTTACGCACCTGTGACAGGTGTTATGCATTATTTGATCACTCACTCCTCCTCTTTCCTTCCTATTTAAGTAACCTCAGTGTGTTTTATTCTTTGTATGACTAAGGTTGTGAACTAGCAGCTGAAATGCGTCACCTTGTCTGTACCTTGTTTGATCTGCCTAATAAATTCTCACAATTCTACCGATACAAGCGCTGGACCATCTTGTTTTGTTTTCATGTCAGTTGGAATTGGTATATTCCGGTCTGAGACGCTCGGGGCTGTACAGGGAGAGCTGGACTTTGCAGCACATTGGTATATCTGCAACTGTGTTGATGATGCTGGACAGTTATCAAACAGCGCAATGTACCACCAGTCCCGCATCATACACAGTTGCAGATATGTATACATTTTAATCATGAATTTTAATAAACATGCATTTTTAGAACATTTTTTACTGAGCCCCTCAGCCCTGCTCGCCTCGGCATCTCTCCCCGCTCGATACAGGCAAGACTACAACTCCCAGCATTTCCTGACAGTGAAGACATGCTGGGAGTTGTAGTCCTGTCTGTAGGTAGCAGGGAGTGATGCAGAGTCCTGTATGTTGAGGAGAATATTTTCCTCCTCCAGTGTTCCAGATAGTACTTGCTCTTAGGGTTTCCTGGGAATAAGACATTGCACATCTAGTAAATTGTCATCCAATAAGATTGTCTGATGGAGTCCTTGATTTATTAAACTGCAATGAAAACACCAACAATATCATTTATTAACTCCTTATGGACACATGATGTACCGGTCCGTCATATGTCCACTCCCGCCGTGGCCCGGAATCATAGAGAGTCGGGCCCGGCCGTGGCTAATAGCGCACAGCATTGATCGCTGTGCCGCGCGCTATTAACCCTTTAGATGCGGCATTCAAAGTTGAACGCTGTGTCTAAAGTGAAAGTGAAAGCATGCCGGTTAGCTCAGGGAGCTGTTTGGGATAGCCGTGGTGAAATTGCAGCATCCCGAACCGCTTACAGGACAGCTGGAGGATCCCTACCTGCCTCCTCACTGTCCGATCGCCGAATGACTGCTCAGTGCCTGAGATCCAGGCATGAGCAGTCAAGCGGCAGAATCATCGATCACTGTTTTCCTATGAGAAACCAGTGATCAATGTAATAGATCAGTGTGTGCAATGTTATAGCTCCCTATGGGAGCTATAACACTGCAAAATAAAAGTGAAAAAAAAGTGAATAAAGATCATTTAACCCCTTCACTATTCAAAGTTTGAATCACCCCCCTTTTCCCATAAAAAAAATGCAGTGTAAATAAAAATAAACATATATGGTATCACCACGTGCGGAAATGTCCAAATTATAGAAATATATGGTTAATTAAACCGCACGGTCAATGGCGTACTCGCAAAAAAATTCCAAAGTCCAAAATAGTGCATTCAATCAATAAGTTCTATCATTGCAAAAATGGTACTGCTAAAAACTTCATATCACGGTGCAAAAAATTAGCCCTCATACCGCCCATATGCAGAAAAATAAAAAAGTTATAGGTGTCAGAAGATGACAATTTTAAATGTATTAATTTTCCTGCATGTAGTTATGATTTTTTCCAGAAGTACGACAAAATCAAACCTATATAAGTAGGATATAATTTTAATCATATGAACCTACAGAATAAAGATAAAGATTTTTACCGAAAAATGTACTACGTAGAAACGGAAGCCCCCAAAAGTTACAAAACAGCTGTTTTTTTTTGCAATTTTGTCTCACAATGATTTTTTTTCCCGTTTCGCCGTAGATTTTTGGACAAAATGACTGACGTCATTACAAATTAGAATTGGTGGCGCAAAAAATAAGCCATCAAATGGATTTTTTAGGTGCAAAATTGAAAGAGTTATGATTTTTACAGGTAAGGAGGAAAAAACAAAAATGCAAAAATGGAAAAACCCTCGGTCCTTAAGGGGTTAATAGTAAAAGCATACAATTACAAGGAAGCAATGGTAAGTAAGGTATTGTATACAAAATGTTTTTTTTTTCAAATGTAACAATTTTATTTTTACATGAATTTTATTAAGTTACATAAAAAAAATGTACAAAATGTATCATACCATGTAATCAGACCTGAGACATAGATGAAAATGGACACGTTGGATTGTGGAAAACTATTGATAAGGTTTTTGATGCCAACAATTCTAAGGCTATGATGATTTAATATGTCAAGTTTGTGATACCAGAAATAGAATTTTGTATGAGGAGCATATTATGAGTTGACGATGAGGTCCCTTCTGTAACACGTGGCTTGAGTGGTGCAACCCTGTGTTCCTCTGTAGATCTCCACAGACACCTATTATAATGTATGTGTTCCTATTTACAGGGCCCAGTGAAAGAAAACCTCAAAATCCAGGGTTTTTCTAGACAAAAATGTAAACTTTACTTTCTTCTTGAGACAGTCCAATACTCTGAAAATACTTAGAAAATGTTACACTACTGGGTTCCCTTTTTTTTTCTTGGGGATGAGAGGAGAGAGGTTAAGGATATTGGTAGAAGGAATTAGGAAGAGAGGAACAGAATAAAGATGGCATAAAAAGAGTTACATAAGAGTTACTGAATTTACCTGGTTAGTGAATCTATTGCCACTAATGTTTTTTTGTGATCACCCAGTTAATAATATCTTTTTACTTTTGAATCTATTGTTAGTGTGCTAAGGTCACTTTTAGGTCCAAATATCTGTCATGGATATTGGAAATCATGTTTTCTGGTGTCCCTTGGAAGATGTGGTGGGTTGTGAAAAGAGGGAAGAAGGTATCCTGTCTGCTATGGAAGTTGCTATAGTCAAATCTCAAAAATTGTTTAATTTTGCAATAGAATTGCAGATGAGAGGTCAAGTTGTGCACACATGCATGCACACACACACACATGGGATTTTCTACAGATTTCTCCTCTTCAGACTTTGGGGGAGATTTATTAAAACCTGTGTAGAGGAAAAGGGGTGCAATTGCCCAGAGCAACCAATCAGATTGCTTCTTTCTTTTTTCACAGGCCTCTTTAAAAATGAAAGAAGCGATCTCATTGGTTGCTATGGGAAACTGCACCACTCTCCCTCTACACAGGTTTTGATAAATCTCCCCCTTTATCTTTAATTTTCAGTTATCACTTAGCTAGTGGGTAGAAACTGTAATGGCTCCTATACATAGAATTGAGAATGCTGGTCTAGGACTCCATAAACATCTTAAGAAGCAGCTGAATGAAGACTGTTATAAAACATTCTACACTGAGAGTTAAGCCCTGGCGAAGAGATATTTAGGGTTAGCTCTGGTGTGATCTCTTTGCAGTCTTTCTGTGTGTCTCTCTCTGTCCGCTTCTGCTCAATGAATTCACTTTATCTGTCATTTCTCCTCCTCCCTTTTCTTCTCTATAGACTTGCATAGACAGCATGTAATCTGATCTTCTAGTGATATGTTAGTATGTCTTGTGAACACAGGATGGAATGAAAAGGTACTCCAATGTTTGACATCTCATCCTCTACCTATAGGATAGGGGATAGGTGTCTCAGAAGTAGTGTTGCTTGCGAATATTCGCAATACGAATTTTATTCGCGAATATCGCATATTCGCGAATTCGCGAATATTCGCCAATATAGCACTATATATTCGTAATTACGAATATTCGTTTTTTTTTTTCACAGTACACATCACAGTGATCACCCCTCTCTGCTTCCAGCTTGTGTGGTGTAAAGAAGGCTCAAATACTACTGTGTGAGACAAGCGAGCAAATTTTCGCATATGCGAATTTTCGCTTATGTTAATTTTTATATGCTAATTTTAGAATATGCTATTTTCGCATACGAAAATAAAACGCGAATATTACGAATATGCGAATTTAGCGAATATATGACGAATATTCGTCTATATATTCGCGAAATATCGCAAATTCGAATATGGCCTATGCCGCTCAACACTATTCAGAAGGTCAGAATTCCTCCCTCTACAATCTCAAAAATAGATCCCCAAATTGCCAAGCTGCATTGAGTACAGGGTCGACATGTGCTCCCTGCATACACTATGGGAACGCTGGCAATACATGAGTGCTGTGCTCCCTGCCAACAGACACTTATCCCCTATCCTTTTTAAGTAGTTTTTCAGAGCGAATGAAAGTTTAGCAGCAGGGGGTGAAAATATGCTTGATAAGAGAACATTATTGGTATCAGATATGGTTAAAACAACACCTAATGTGCAAATCTATGCTCTTTGGGATCTTATTCAAGGGGTTCAATATTTGACACTACAGTAGTCATTAAAAGTGGCATTTTGTGTTAAATTTGGAAAAAAAACACTTAATATATTAGCTTGTTAAGACATTTTATTTTCTTGTTTGTTTGTTTTTTCGGACAAACATCTAAAAGTTTGTTAGAAATAAATCTAATTTGCAGTAGACGATGGATAATTTTGATGGCATTTGTTATTTTACTTTACTGATACGCAATATGCTATTTGTGGGACTGTAATTATGTACAATGAGGAAATTTTGTATACAAATGATTGGTATTCAATGTATAGCATTATATTGCCTTTTTTTTTTTTGGGCTTTATTGCTGTTTCCATTCAATCGCTGGGACCGGAATCCTTCAAGACAACTTTACTAGGTCACATACTCCTAATTGCTACATCAGATTATATCAAATCACAATGTACTAGCAAGATTTTTAGCTTTGTGTTAATTCATTTTGAAGTTGTAATGTGCAATTAAATGCCAAATTGCAACTGCAAAGCTGACAGCTAAACAGTAATTATTACAACAATTATTACTCTTCTTCTAGTTAAAAAGCACTTTAGAAAACAAATTGTAATTGTTTTTAACTTTACTTTCTACTTTGGTGCTTAATAATTCTTTATATAGCTGGAATTAAGTTAAGCAGCTCTTTAGTACAGCTAAAGGTATAAGGAGAAATGCAAAAGCAGCAGCTGGTTATGTCTCTATTTACTCCTGGATTGTAAGCCAAGAAAATATAAATGATACACGTATAACAGTAACATGCTTGAGTGCAATACATATAATGTACAGTGCCAATTAACCTTAAAGGGAAACTGACAGGCTGTTCCCCCATACTAAACCTAATACACCGGGTAATAATGTGGATGAACTGCATTCAAATGAGGTATAACTTACCTGGATATGTGGCCCAGTTATGGAGAAAGACCCATTATTAGCTGCCATTGCAAATATGTTAATCGCCAGGTTTGAGCAGTGGAGGCGAGATCCGGCATACCCAGCATCTCTGACTCTATGCTGGGTCCCGCCTCCATTGCACATAGACGGCGTTTAACATATTAGCAATGTCAGCTAATAATGGATCTCTCTCCCAAACCGGACCCTGCATCTGGGTAAGCTATACCCCATTTTAATCTGATTCACCTGCACTATAACCCTGGGAATTGGGTGTAGGTGAACAAGCTGTCAGTTTTCTTTAAGGCCATGTTCCCACACCATAATAAAGATGGATTTTATTTATGTGAAGCAATGTTTGAAAAAAACTATGACAACGTTACTTTTTTTTGTGACTTATTTGTTAAGGTTACCAATTATTGGACTAAACAATTGCATATAATATATTTTATCATTACAGTGTCAATAGATGTCATATGAAACAAGTGAACAGTTAGTTGTTAAGTAAAAATGACATATCATAAGAATGTGAGCAATTATGACAATGGGCAAATTATGATGGCTAGGGCACTGGGTCAGAGCATCCTTAGAATGGAAAGTTTTGTAAGGTGTACTTAGTTTGCAGGAGTAAATACTTGCCAAAAATGTCCAATGAAGGACAACTGGTGAATCAGAAGTAGTAGCCAATAGTGCTAAAAAGTTGATGATGGCTAATAGCTACAATAGAAAGTTATCAGAATGCATAGTTCATAGCTAAAGATGAGCACATTTTTGTAAAATAGGATTTGGATGATTCGCCAATTTTTTTTTTTTTTTATTGATTCGATCCGAATACATTTGCGGCAAATAGTGTGTGTGTTTCACATTTTTTAGGTAGTACTACTACTCCCAGCATGGAACAGACTGATCCATGATGGGAGTAGTAGTACCTATACTAATAGACAGATCGCCCTTGGTGTCACTCCTGACACCCGCTGCGATCGTCCTGTATAATGTATAGATATGGGTGGCTTTCTCCTGCACTCGCATCTCTGCTATATACTCAGGCCAGCCAGTGATGTGAATAGAATTCACATCACTCATTCATATTTCCCGCTGAGAGCAGTGATTGGCTGCCACCATCCGGCCAATCACCACTCTTGCACACATTGAAGGCACCCAGTGCCAGAGGCAGCAAAACAACCCCAAAACATCATTGAACCTCCACCATATTTTACTGTGGGTACTGTGTTCTTTTCTTTGTAGGGCTCATTCCCTTTTAGGCAATCAGTAGAATGATGTGCTTTACCAAAAAGCTCTATCTTGGTCTCATCTGTCCACGAGATATTTTCCCAGAAGGATTTTGGCTTACTCAAGTTCATTTTGGCAAAATGTAGTCTTGCTTTTTTAAGTCTATGTGTCAGCAGTGGGATCCTCCTTGGTCTCCTGCCATAGCATTTCATTTCATTAAAATGTTGACGGATAGTTCGCGCTGACACTGATGCTCCCTGAGCCAGCAGGAAAGCTTGAATATCTTTGGAACTTGTTTGGGGCTGCATTTCCAACATCCAGACTATCCTGCATTGACACCTTTCATCCATTTTTCTCTTCTGTCCATGCCCAGGGAGATTAGCTACAGTGCCATGGGTTGCAAATTTCTTGATAATGTTGCACACTGTGGACAAAGGCAAATCTAGATCTCTGAAGATGGATTGTAACCTTGAGATTGTTGATATGTTTCTGCTATTTTGGTTCTCAAGTCCTCAAACAGTTCTCTTCTCCTCTTTCTGTTGTCCATGCTTAGTGTGGCACACACAGACACACAATGCAAATACTGAGTGAACTTATCTCCTTTTTATTTTCTTTCAGGTGCGATTTTTATATTGCCCACACCTGTTACTTGGGCAAGTAACAGGTGAGTTCAAAGGAGCATCAGATGCTTTAAACAATCTTATTTTTCCACAATTTTGAAAGGGTGCCAATAATTTTGTCCAGCCCATTTTTGGAGTTTGGTGTAACATTATGTCCAATTTGCTTTTTTTCCTCCCTTTTTTGGTTTAGTTCCAATACACACTAAGGAAATAAACATGTGTATAGAAGAGAAATGTGTGAGAAATACTTCATTTTCCAGCAAAATTTCAGGGGTGACAACATTTACGGCCATGACTGTATACTCATACTACAGTGGGGCCAGCGAAGAGACATGCCTGTGCATGGCTGTTAGTTACCAGCAGGCCCTGCTAGTAGCAGCTGGCCAGTGATGTAGGTCTACATGTCCCTCCTCTTCCTGCCCAGCATCCGCAATATAGGAGCAGAGAAGCAGACTACACTGCACACAGGTATTTACTTGTATGGGGGAAGTGTATGTGTGTATGATGGCTGTTTGTGTATGATGGCTGTGTGTGTGCGTTTGGGGGCAGTGTATGTGTATGGGAGCAGTGTATGTGTATGGGGGCAGTATGTCTGTGTTTGGGGGCAGTGTGTGTGTGTTTGGGGGCAGTGTATGTGTTTGGGGGCAGTGTATGTGTATGGGGGGAGTGTATGTGTATGGGGCAGTGTGTGTGTGTGCTTGGGGGCAGTGTGATGTGTGTGTTTGGGGGCAGTGTATGTGTTTGGAGGCAGTGTATGTGTATGGGGGGAGTGTATGTGTATGGGGGCAGTGTGTGTGTTTGGGGGCAGTGTGATGTGTGTGTTTGGGGGCAGTGTATGTGTTTGGAGGCAGTGTATGTGTATGGTGGCAGTGTGTGTGTGTTTGCAGCGGGTGTCGCCTCTTAACTCCTTCTTGACTGACTTGGCAGAAGGCTTACATTGTACAGTGGTCCCTCAACATACGATGGTAATTTGTTCCCAATAAACCATTGTTACTTTAATCCATCGTATGTTGAGGGATCCGTGCAATAATAATATAGAAAGTTATACTCACGTGTCCCCTCTGCTCTAGACCGTCACTGCTGCCCTGGATCGTCGATCTCCATCGGATGACGGGACGGCGTGATGATGACGAAGGAGAGCAATGGCTATGCAGCGGAGCCTGAAGAGTCTGTAGCGGCGGGGACAGGTGAGTGACACTTGCCGGAGCACACAGGGCACATTAAACGGCTATCTGATGGCAGCCTTGCCGGACAGCCGTTTATGCGATGGCCCAAACATACAAAAGCATCATATGTTGATGCTGCCTTCAACATGCGATAGCCTCTGAGAGGCCATCGTATGTTATAATTATCGTATGTCGGGACCATCGTAGGTCAGGGGATCACTGTATTCCCAGGGACTCCTGTCAGGGCTTCTATATAATGAACAGCGGTGCACTGTACACCGCTGTTTACTGTACAGGCTGTGAAGTTAATAGCATCACCAATTAACTCCTTACACTCCATATTCTGGTGAACAAACCCATGGAGTGCAGAACCTGCTCATTTATTGAGAGTTTAGTAGCATTTTTGCTTAAAATGAAAGTCTATGGAGAGATTTATCAAAACCTGTGTAGCGGAAAATTGGAGCAGTTGCCCATAGCAACTAATCAGATTGCTTCTTTCACTTTTCAGAATCCTATTTAAAAATGAAAGAAGCAATCTGATTGAAGATGGAAGATGGCACTCCAATGATGTGGAGTCCAAAAAGCGTGAAGTTTTATTGGCCCATCAATATACAAGGTGATGCAAAATTTTGACCTGAAAATAAGGTCTTTCTCAAGCATCACCTTGTATGTTGATGGGCCAATAAAACTTCATGCTTTTTGGACACCACATCATTGGAGTGCCATCTTCCATCTTCTTTCTACTTGTCACATAGCCTTGGTGAAGCTTGAGGACTGGCACCCACAGACTTGGATGTCCCTAACACTGTGCGCTATTCCAAACCTTCCTTCTTTCTATATATTGTACACTACAGTGATATTAAAAAAAAAAAAAAGCAAAAAAAAAAACTAAACAAATGTAAGTATTACTGCTCTTCATACGTCCAAAGAAAATGTCCAAAGAAAATGTCTATGGGCAGTGCATATCAGTATAGTGGAGCAATTTGGTATAGGTGGGGTATATTGGTGTGGGTGTGGCATACCGTTTGGGGGAGGAGCTTGGGGTCCTCCTCAGTAGGTCTAGCAGGGGGTGCTCTCAAATTTATTATTACCCCACTGTTAAAATTAGGTAAGGGGTTTTTAATTGAATGGCTGATCAGTTTTAATACATTAATACAATATATAGGTTAGGATATCCTTTGCCACCCTTGGCCTCCTAAATCAGTTATTTTGGCAAATACATTATTTAGCCACATAGAAATAAGAATGAAGTTACATTAGGTAAATATTTGACAGAAGTCCCTATGTTATTATGATGGATCTTGTTAAGTTAATACCTCAGTGTGATACCTGGTAGTGATACCCTGGACAAATTGCATTCTGTAAACAGGCCCAAAATTCCTGAACTAACACAATTTTATTAAAAAAATTTTGTGTTAATGTGTTGATTTTTGTGTTAATCTGTTGTGTGTGTGTTGTGCTCCCTTGCTACAAGGCAAGTATGTATTCTTTATTGTACTTTTATGGCAACTATGCTTCTTGATGAATGGGAATTAAAACTATTGAGGGAGATTTATCAAAACCTGTCCAGAGGAAAAGTTACAGAGTTGCTCATAGCATCCAATCAGATCGCTTCTTTCATTTTTGACAAGGCCTCAGAAAAATGAAAGTAGAGATCTGATTAGTTGCTATGGACAACTCAGCAACTTTTCCTCTGGATAGGTTTTGATAAATCTCCCCCATTGTTTTTTAAAAAAGGCATATATAGTAATTATTTGTACAATTCTCACTATAATGAATGTAATATGAGACAAGATCTAGTCTTGCAGATACAAGCCATTCTGTAATAGCATTCTATAGTTTCTACATCTTGTACTGCAGATAAAACACCAAATCATCAAACACAGCTGCATACAAGCTAGCATAAATGATTAGTTATTTTCATATAAAGGTGTTCTGACACAAGAGCAAAAAAATATAGATATATTATTTACTGCCAGCTTCCTTAAATGGTCACAAACTTTGCATTTAACTTATGCCTATTTAAGTGTATGTGAGCTGTATTCAAAGTATTTACTTTTACTGAAAAAAAAATTCACTTTGAAAATAGTGTCTAAAGTTTCAAACACAAGAGGTCACCCTTCCACTGAATGTGTTGTTCACTGTTTGTTGTTAGGTTCAATCCGTCTCTAGTAACTGAGACAATTGGTAGGGTGGCTCCATCATCACAGGCTGATTGTGAGTATACAGAGCCTGCCTCTGTTATCAGCCATGGGAATGCTGTTTCTCTGCCTCTGCTAACAGCCAAAAGATTGCTACCTCTACTATCAGCCATAGGATTTCTACATCTGCTACCAATCTTAGGATTGCTGCTCTTCTGCCTCTGCTACCAGCCATAGAATTTATGCTCTCCTGCCTCTGCTACCAACCATAAGATTGCCACTCTCATGTCTCTGCTGACAGCCATAGGATTTCTGCTGTGCTCAAATAAAGCTTTCTAACCCTACCTACTCTCATCTTATGGATGCACAAGCTGCCTGTTTTCTGAACTTATATTATGATTTTGTATGTTTATCATAATTTGTTTTGGTAACCAGTTATGCTACTATCCGCCTATTTTATGACCAATGGTTCAATCTTCTCAGCATTTTTGCGAGGTTTGTTCATTTAGCATCACTGAGTTTCTCGTGTTATAATCATTATCACTATAATCATCCAGAAGGCATGTGACTACAAAATGAAGAATGTAGAAATACAGGTATATTTAGTTAAATGTATGGTAAAGATACTAAGGTAAATTATATGTTAGGGATTGTATAAATATAAGCATATATTACAGATAAGCATGTACTGTATACGTCGGGGCAGGGATTCAAATGGTGCATGGCAGCCTAATGGTCTATAGTACTGTTAGTCTACAGGGAAGTTACATGCCCCCTATTCTAGAGAGGGATGGAAAAGAGCTGAATAGCAGAAAAATTAGAAAAAGTGCATGAAATACAAATAATGCAGCTGCAAAGAATGATCCAACCAGCATCCAATCAATAGATAATGTAGTCCAAGGCTGTTCGTGAAAACTAAGTTATCCTTTAAATGAGGATTCACTGCCTTGTTTTTTTTTTATACCTAGAATTCAGCTATGCAAACATCTTCTTTAGAAAGGTCAATGTTCGGCAGTGTTGTGGGTTGAAACTTTAGAACAAATAATGTTAACCACATTATAAACTATTT